>NC_039481.1:4957098-5109769 GCF_003590095.1 Trichoplusia ni
AGAAAGCTACGCAATAATAAAATAAATCACACGTGTAAAATCAACGGTTTTTTTGTGATGTATGGAGTAAACTGTTTAAATCTAGCCAATTTTATTAAAATACTTTGATGCATAGTTATATTGACAATCCTGTAAAATAAAAACCTAGATAAAATTTATGTACAATATTGCGAAACTTAAAATGGTGGAGAAATTTTTAGTGGACAACTAACGTGTATTGATTTCTATTGACAAGTCGTGTAAATTCAGGATATTAAAACACATAATAGGCAAGGCTGATTTAAATAACGACGTTTTGAATACACACTTGAATGTAGTAAAAGTTTGAAGAATAGTAAAATTTTATATCGACCAACGGACAAGGTTGAACAATGGAAGCTTTTATTGTTCTTATTTCAATGTATTATTCCCAAATAAACATACCTTCACCTGCGCCTGCTCCGACATCTCGAACGTATAATCCCAGAAAATAAAAAAACTATTATTTGCTTATCTTGCAGCCAGCAAAATGAAAAGTGGATTAATTTTAAATCTAAAACACAGCTGTCGTCTTACAAATGGCGTCCATAATATAATACAGTATTGCCACATTCGCCATAATTCGTCAGTTGCCACTTTAAAATTGTGTGTTCTTATTTTCTTAATATTGAAATCTTGACTTCGCATTCCGGTCGATTGAAAAGTCCTAGTAATAGCTTTGAGTAATAGGTATTTATTTTTTACATTAGGTTGCAACCTCGTTAATCTCGTAAAGAGCTACTGATCTAACACCTCCATTGTTAACAAACACACACGACGAGTAGAAATCTTCTAAGGCCCTAAGCCCTGGCGAGATTGTCCGAAAGCCTTATCGTAGATTCAGTACAGGAAGGGCAGAGGAAGGAACACGAGTGGGTTTTAATCAGTAGTCTCTTCCGCTCAACTCAAAGCAGATAGAGTCATTACATTATTTGGCTTGGAAAAATATATAAATCTTCAAAGGTTGATCTACTCGTTGATACAAGAGTAATTCTCTCAAATTTGTTTATTTCGATCTGTATCAATCGAAACGACAGATTGAGTGTTTAGGTTGTTTTGTAGTTTTACTGGATGCAGATAAGAACCAGTGATAGCCTTATATATAAATCCTTTATAATATACAGATAGCCTTTTGGCTTGAGTATATTTGTTGGGTATTTATGATTTTAAATGTTAAATATAAGAGTTAGTGTAGGGTATAGCAGTATTAACCTAGACTTTTAAATCAAGCATAACCCAACAAAATGAAGATTTGAATGTTTTTCTGTGAATATATTTGATAAAATATCTTCAAAAGACTAGACCGTATGATAAACTGAACACGTCATGTCAAAGTGAAATGAAATCTGTCAATTTCTTTTGACGTATGAAAAATAGACAATTTTGTAGACATATTATTTATTTGTCATTCTTGAGATTGAATTGACTCATACTTCTGTATCCAAACTGTGTAAGATTTTTAACAGTATTAATTAATGTCTTTATCTGCAGTAGCATATTATTTGCAACGAATACAATCCGGTCATATAAACCTCAAGTAATGCGAAAAACATGGCATCGTTTAGCTATAAAGTTTTACTATTGATTTTGTGTACTTTTACGCGTGAGTATTTGTTATGATAAATATAAAAAAAACTGCAGGAACTGTAACTGTTTCTTTTACTAATCATTAAGTATTATAATTTGACTCAAGAATTTGGCAGACATTGTACTCTTAAAATTGTCTACTTCTAGTTGCGCACTCAGAACGCCTCCATGAACAAATATATTCATCAATTGAAGGAGGTGCTGCATGTTTCAGACGTCTTAATGGGACACATCAAGCTGGTTGTTCTTGTAAGTATTTAATTTAATTATGTTTACTTCTGGTAACTGTTTTTTTACATTTGTCATAAAATGTTCTTTACATCCTCTTAGCTGCAGACAATGGAGCTGTGGGGGTGGTTCACATGATTAAGGAAATTAATGATGCGCAGTGGCTTGTACAAAATGGTTCTGCTGGACCCTACATGGCAGTTGTGAGCACTGTACAGTTTTATGATGTTATTGAGATATTCATGCAGCAGCCCGAAAATGTTGCTGGAATATTACTCTATGACAATGCTACAGATAGGTAACAATGAAATAAGTTTAGTTTTGTTGTATGATTTCTGTTAGAAACTGCATTAAAGAGTTGCTTGTGGTTTACTAAATTAACTTACTTATAATAATTTAATGATTAAAGTCAAAAATTATTATCTTCATGCTAAATTTCGACAATAGTTACTGAGCATCCTACATTTTTCAGCCCCACAGCATTTAGTCAGGAGTCCAGATGTCCAAATGAATATTCTTCAGCCTCAGGGAGCACATGTTCATCTACAGTAGCTGGTGGCATTGTGTGGAATACCAAGGGAACTGGATTGTTACGAAGGGATATCCCCTTCCCAATATTTTATTTACCACAGTCAAAATCAGATGAAATTGATAAAATCCAATTGTGCTATGAGAAGTATGTTCAGTGTTTATTATTGATCTCATAATGCTATCTCATGTGTTACAAATTGTTGTAAAACGATGTACTAATTTATTATGAAATTTTTAGGTTTAATCTAGATAAGAGTAATCAAAAGGGCAATCCATTGTGCTCCTTACAGTTGAATTCCTTTATGTTTGCCGCAGTCAACAGTGAAGTATGTTTAAGAAGGTCAGTAATAAGCTGCTTAATTTTGATCAAACTTAGCATTTTTATCTTTCATCTTTACAATTAGTTTAATAAATAAGAATTAACTGTCATATGAGAACATCTGTTATCTAGGTCATTCAATTTTATTCTATAGAAAAGCTTCTGCCCTTTAGTTCCTTCTTTTGTACTAACATTAGCTACACCTAGCTACAGTATGTACATCTTGTTACAGGTCTGCCTCATCAGCTCTACTAAACCCTACAAAAGTTTGTGATCCTCTAGGAGACAACAATGTCTACTACTCACTATTTCCTAGGACTGAGGTATAATTATATTATAGTATAATAATTATATTGTAACACTGTAAGGTAAATAAGTAGATGAATTATTACAGCTAAGTTAAGAATGTTTTCATATTTTGTACAGGAAACCAAGAGTTCAAAACCTGTCACACTAGTCACAGCAAGGATTGACACAGCTTCTTTATTTGATGGTAAGCATTATACACACACTACCAAGAATTAATCTCAAAAATCTTAGTTTTACAACCTACCTGCAAGCAACTCTTTCAAATATCAGTATTTTTTGAAGATTTTTTAGGAACTTGTTACTAAGTAACAGCCACACAGGTTGATCAATCACAGAAGGTAATGCTTGGTACAATAGAGTTGTAACTTCGTGATTTACGGCGTGTCTCGGCTGTTAATTTTACACCTTTAACAGTTGTAAGCTTCATACTGCCCGTATGAAGCTGAAGACAAAAAGAAAATACTAACGGGAAGACCTTCCCTACATAGGCAGGAGAAGGTTGTTGTTTTTTGTTTGTTGCCTGATATTTATAAATGTGAGCCTATTATTGAACTGAATATAATTTTATTTAAGGAGTGTCTCCTGGCGCTGCTAGTTCAGTGGTAGGCATGGTTACATTGTTAACTGCTGCTACAACCCTCTCTCAGTTAATTCCCGCCAAAGATGCCCATCTTTATGGTAAGCTATTTTCAGAAAAAAAAAACAATGAAATAATACATTTAACGAGAGTAATGATAAGAAGAGAAACATTGATTGCATATTCCTGGAATTACGCGAAGAATGTATTGTGTGATTAACTGACATTGCTATTCCATTCTAGAACAAAATGTGTTATGGACTCTATTCAATGGCGAAGCATTTGATTACATCGGATCTCAAAGGGTTGCTTACGACATCAGCAAAGGCATGTGGCCGGCAGCCGCTCCGCTCTCACCGGCCGATATCCGATTGCACGTAGAGATTGGACAAATTGGAGGAGCATTATCCAACACCAATAATGATAGTTCTTGGCCATTCCATGCATTTGTGCCTTACACCAATATTATACCAGAGGTCAGTCATATTCTTTTAAACGACCCCCGCACTCTGGAATTTGTTCCTTGTATCGCGGAGAGGTTTCACAAATATTCAAGTCCCATGCACAAGGCACCCAGACTCGGGACAAGCATTTGTAGATTGTACAAACGCTTGGTCTACGCGGGATTCGAACCCTCTCACCGTGGATTTTGCGTGGTAACAACGTCAGCCACTCGGCTATCCATGTAGTCAATGGCAACTTTGTTTAAATAGATATAATTGTGATTTATGAGTTCTAGATTTTATTGACACAATGTAATTTTACGAACTTTGCAGATAAATGAATTTTTGGACATGATGACATCTAACGCTAAACCATATAACACACCAGTGATTACTCCTGAGTTTACAATGAATTTGCCGCCATCATCGCTTCATTCATTCCGTCGAATTCTCAAAAATGTAACTGAGAGTGGCGAACTACCTGAAGTTTTATTAGCTGATCATAGTAACACATTTACTAATTTGTTTTACCATTCAGCATTAGATGAATATGGAAAAATTTACTTTAGTTACAAGAATTTGACCATAAGCAACACTGGAGTGTGTAAGTATTTGTCAGTTTGATAATATATTTTATCGTAAACTTTTCGATTGCATACTTTGGTGTTTTTCAGTTATATCAACCGATGAACTTCTGGCGAATGGTACACTGAAGCAAGGTGATCCGCAAGTGAAGATAGCTCGACTCGCAACTACTTTAGCTCGTACACTCTATCAAACAGTAACAGGATCGGCTTACAGTGGCAATATTTCGGCTTCAGCACATTTGGTACGTAAACTCACATTTGCACTTATGCCTACTATATGTGTAGGTATCACCTAAAAGTAATCATCGGCATTAGCGCATTTGGTAAGGAAACTCACGTTTGCGAATTTATTTTACAGAATGAAATGATTTGCGTATTATTTTCTTACATTATTGATAGTAAGTAGGTCTTATGGATTGAATATCATGTACTGAATTGCAGGTAGACGAGATGCTGTACTGTTTCCTACAAAGCCAGGCGTGCCGCTTGATAATGGCGGCGGACTACGCGTCGGGCGGCGGCTCGAGCCCGCCGGCGTCGGCCGCGCCGCTGTACGTGGGCGTGGCGGCGTGGGCCGGCACCGCGCCCGTGTTCGCCGCGCACCTGCTGGCGCTGCTCACGGGCGCGCAGCTGCCCGCCAACAGGACCGTCTGCGACTCGCTCGCCGAGCCTGTGAGTATGTCTGTAGACACCGGAACAAACTCTGATAAAAATGTATGCTTGGGCAATAACCTTTAAAACACATATTGTTCTTACATTCGATATTCATTAGTATATTGAGTGATTTAATTGTACTATGTATGGCGCGTGCTAACTCGTCATTATAGTTTCCAAATCTTATTCAAATCCTCATTTTCCTATCAGTGTACATTTCTTGGGAATTGTATTTGACTTGTGAATTCCTATTGTTACAGGGTTTCTCGTACTATTGGCTTAGAGGTTGGAATCACAGCGGAGTATGTATCCAGACGACAATGAACATGAGCGCTGCTGTCAGCCCTGCTTTTGCTATAACAGGTTGGGAATTAGAGGGTTAATTAAGAAAAAAATACTAAGTCGATAAAGATAAATATCATAAAATATTAAGACCTATATATTGTCATATTTTGTATAATGATAAATCTCTTATATTGCCTTCCAGATTATGATCTGAAGTCGGGTGTATACTCATCGTGGACGGAGTCCGTGTGGCAGGCGATGTCCGCGCGCGTGTTCGTGAGCGCGGGCGGCGGCGGCGCGGGCGCGGCCGCGGCGGCCGGCGCCACGGTCACGGTGTTGGCCGCGCTGCTCACGTACTGGCTGCATCGACATGCTGACCGAATATTCGCCGCACCCGCAGCCTCCATAGTCAACGATGATGCCGCTTCAGGGTATGTATCACCCATAGCTCGTATTAGCTCATGCTGACAGATACAGGGCAGATTCTAAGTTAACCTAATGATTGATACTATGAACTAAATCAAAAGTAATATGTACGTAAAGGTATTGTTATGTTTATACGGATTTATTTTAAACTGATTCTAAAATCATTATTTTTCAGAATCCTGAGAACAGTCAACTGTTGAAAAGATATTGTAATATAATTATAAGGAAAGAAGACTGTCGCGTATGTGAGAAAATCGTGTAGATGCACTGAGTTTGTCCGAGTGATTTTTTGTATCATGAAAACATTCCATACTTTCCTAATAAAACTAATACATGAAATAAAATTAAATGCTCCTACAGTATTAATTATATGTTTATTAGATACTTAAATCGGTCAATGAGTTTTAGGAATCATATGTTAAAAAACGTAGCATGGAGTTTCACACACTTAATGCTTATGAGAGAGTAGACATTGCAGCCAATGTTTAGATAGGTTTTTTTTTACTTACTGGTATTTATTATAACGACTTTCTAAATTTAAATCCTTTTTTAATGACTACCAACATGGAAAATTAAATTGTTACTGAAACTCGATTCTTTTATTTATAATCGGAAACTAAAAAACATATTTACTACAGCTTGTGTAAGACATGTAAATAAATCTGTGCAAAACGTTTGACAAGTGAATCGCTTCAAGTAATTGTGGACAATTTTTACATAGCTGTCTGCAGAAGTCTCGGTATCTTCAAATATAGTTTCGGTAATCAGTTCTTCTTGTTTTAAATTAAGGCAAGCGCTCAATGTTTTGGAACTATTTACTAGTTTTTTCAGCAATAATTTGCTGTACCCGAAAATTGACATATGGTTATCATTTTCAAGTTCTGTATTGCACAGTGTGCTGACGCTTTTCGTTTTTAGTTCTTTACACGGGCCCGTGATATCTTCTATAGTAAATATGAAAGATGTTGCCGCACTCTTGTTGATAGTGATATTTATAGTAAAGTCGGACCTTATTATGTTGACGGAAGCTGCGTTGGAAAGAGTGATGGTAGCGTCGTCTATTCCTCCAGAATCCGAGAATTCTTCTTGTTCCATAAAGTTATCGTGTGTCATCGGTGTATCATAACATATGGCGTTGTTAAGTAACCTCACTGATTTTAAAACAAATATGTAATAGACGTACAATATTTGTAAAACTGAGGACTTTCTTACAGCAATTCGCTGGTCTTTGTTCGTCTCATTATCCTCAGTCATATAATATCTTGAAAAAAGATTTGCATCTTCTAAAAACTTCCCATTTTTTATTACACATTCAACTTGTGCAATTGTATTTAGTGCCGCATCTGTTATTAAAACGATGTGCTGTTTCGTCAATACATACAAATTATTTTTGTTTGCCATTCGTAGGATAATACTTAAAATATATCCTTGAATTATATTTATGAAAGACCAATTTCGGAAGGAGACCAAAGATGCTCTACGGTGTTGATTATTAAGAAAATAGTTACATACGAAAGTTATAGTTTCCATAATATTACTTAATAAATATTTGCATAATAATAATTTCAATCCAATGCATTGTTGTGGTGATGTTACGTCAAATGCATCTTTCAGATAAGTTGATTGAATAGTAGGGTCCTGGTCTCCTCCAAGATGATACTGTTCTTTTTTCATTTTAATAAATTTCTTTAAGCGTTCAATTTCGAAGAATTTGTCAATTCTATGAGAATCGATTACTAATAATAAAATCGAGCTGAATTCAGAAGCACATTCCCTCTTACATGGTTTAACGCCTTGCATTATGCTTTGAACTGTATTGTACGTATAGTCCATATCATGCAGTAATCGAGATATGTCTGTATCGAAATAGCCAAAATAGCAATTGTCTGTACACGTATGCTTTATGTCGGTACCGTAACTTCTTTCCCTATTGGTTCTTGTTTTGCATAAACATGGATTCATTATTTTAGCTTGCGGTTGTAATTTCTTATTTTTTTGGTACATATTGATGACGCCATCTTCAGTTGGAGTGCTTGGCCGCTCATCATTAACTGCTTTTATAATCTTGTTATCCCAAAGTTTCGGCCCCAATTCTCGCAAGGTACTGCGATGAATGTTAGAGACTAAGTAATCTTCAGATCTTTTAAAACAATGGAATTCAGAATATATTCCGTATTTTTTTATTTTTGTTATATTTGCTTCATCAGTATCCAATCGTGTACTTGTCATCATAAAACTATAGTTTTTTTTTGGTATATTTAAGTATATGTTCGTACTATTTATTTGTTTGCTCTGAAAAAAATTGAAACAAATATTAGGTTATTGGATACAAAACAATATTTTTCAAACCTTTAAGTATGTTAACTGGAGGAGATGGACGTCTATATTTACTTTCACCTTTCTAGAAAGTTATAGCGAACTTTCACGAATCATAGTGCGCCAATATATTCGAAAAGACGTTGGTGCATATTGGAATTCGATCTTTAAGTTTGCAACCCAACGGTCCTCAGGCTACAAGGCTACTGTACTGGTTATAATTTAAAAATATGGACAAAACTCCATAAAATAATATTTATTTGTCCTGATATTTTATTATACACCGTGATTTTTTAGTCGTCTTACAAAAGCAGCCCAGTTCATGTATCCAATGACTAGAACACGTTCATGATAAAAAAAATGGTATTTATGAGATTTGAATAAATTTAAAATTCAATTTTTATTCAATATTATGATGCAATTCGTAGTTTTTTAGAAACACAGCTCTGTTGCGAGCGCGTTCCGAGCCTTGTAACAATGGTGTGGGGCGCGGGCGGCGGCAATTTTGTCATTTTTAAGAGTATATTTCAGATTTCTCTTGTTTAATTTTTCTTCGTACTTACGATCTTAGTTGATGATAAAAAAATAATAATCGCGCCGAGGGGTATTTTACGTCGGATACATGAACTGGGCTGCTTTAGTCAGACGACTAAAAAATCACCGTGTATCTATTAAAAATATTTAATTGTATCGTACTCAACAAAATATTTTACTTCGCTGAGTCTGGTGAGTCGAGTAAGAAGCGGGTGCTAATGCGAGGGCTGGTTCGAGAGGGCTCGGGAAAACAGACAACTGGAAGTTATCCATACGCGGGGATCTGCGAAATAGCGAACAGTGGAAGGTTCGCCGCTGCTCAGCAATGGGTCAAAATACATGGACATGAACGATTTTATTTCATCCTCTATAAAGGTGAGCTTGGCAAACCGGAAGATCACTGAACCTGTAGCTTTTCATTTTTAAGATGAAGCCCTGATTCGGCTTATGTCCTCAGTTAGACCAGTCAGACAGCAGTCCCTACATATAAGCAGTTTCAAGGACAAAGCCTTGTAGTTTGGCCTTTAAAAGGTAGCAAGTTGTCATGGTATCAGGGAGCACAAAAAACCTACTATTGGTTTTTAGATTCAAATGAATGTTGTACCTGTTTCGTATGGTGGTATCATTCGTAGAAAGGTATCGTTTGTGTACTTTGCCAAATAAATGCGAACATATACACAGGTTTTTTAAGTTATTCATTGCTACGGATACGTCATATCGGTGAGGTTCACTAAAATAAAATGGATAAACCTACATGACACTTGAGATTTTGGGGCGTTGTCTATACTACCAACCTAAACAGGTTGGACGGTTGAGAAGTTTTCATTTTAGTTAACCCCGGAAAAAAAGAGTTGCTTTCCGCCCAGGTTTTCATGGTTTTGTCCTAGTGAGAGGATGTATGAGGCTGCATTTGCAATCTCATTTTAAAATTATTAAGCCTTGGACTGTAGATACGAAGCGATCAACAGACTCGCATTAATTAAAAAAAATGGTCTTTGTTGTCAAATTGGTTGGAGACGACAATCCTTGCTTGCGCAATAGACATAATATCCCAATAAATTATTTAGCTGGTATCTACAAGACGAGGTCGGGGACTATTAGTAGGTGTCTCAGACCTAGTATATTTAAGTAGGCACACACCCTACGGTGAGGAGATAATCTACATTTTGTCATACTTACCGTCGTAAATGTACGGACTCCCCATTTGTTCAGGTACACCGACAAACACACTGAGAATGATTACATCTACCTTAATTTTACTTACAATTAATTAAGTGTAAACAATCAGAATCGATAAGATCGATCGTGTTACCTTATCGAACCTATTTAAATACGGTATAAGGTATTTTTCTTTATGGTTTATGCACTTACAGTACCAAAGCACGATTATCTAATTCAAGTTAGTAGTGAACATAAATGTGCAGGTTTATGTAGAGGTGACATGGGACTCATTTTATGGGGAGAATAGTTTAACTGTCTGGGCAGGTGTCGCTGTCCGTTCAAAGTGCTCCTATTGGTAATGGAAATTGTATATTTTACCGCGGTTGATCTAATTTTTATTTATCTACTTTTATCTAAAATATGTGATCAAAATAGGGTATTCGACCAAAAAAGAAATTATGGTCCGTCAGACAGAATTCCATAAGGATTAGTATGTTTTTTAACTCGTAAAACAAATTGAAGGTTAAACAAAGATTTAAAATCTCGCGTGACGTCACTTACTAGTACCCTTTTACTGGCAAGTGATGTCACTAGTCCTCACTACAATAAATTTCCTCATTTTAAGTGCTTTTAATCGCCCTTAATTTTGAATGATGTAATAAAATAAGAAAGGCGTTATCAATAATAATATAATATAATATAATATAATATATAATATATCCTGGGACAACTCCCACACGGTTATCTGATCCCAAGCTTAGCAGAGCTTGTGTTATGGTAACCAGACAACTGATAAACTTACTTATATATTTCCAAATACATACATATTATAGATAAATTACACCCAGACACCAGAACAAATGATACTCATACTCATCACACAACATTTGTCCTGGGCGGGAATCGAACCCACGACCTCCGGTATAGCAGTCAGGGCCACTAACCACTAGAGCAACAGGCCAATATTTTTATAACGCTGTCTAAAGTCGTAAACGCACGCAATCGCTCGTCGCTCGTTTACAGCGACAAATATGATCACGTGACCCCATTTTAAATTTCCCGCGACCCGAAAAGGCGCTGCTTTATGGAGTCGCTCATCGCTCGTTTGCAGCGACAATCTGGTCGAGCGACCCCATTTTAAATTTCCCGAAAAACAAAACATTAATATCTATAATCTAATTGTGAACTGGCTATTATGTAGAAACAGTGTGATTAAAAGGTACAGTTGTACAGTTTTAAATGAAGGTACATTTAAAACTCGATAAAACAGTACAATAAGGAAACAAAATTATGGTTTAAACGTACATTGTGTCCATACTTTACTAATATTTCTGAATTTTGTAAAGTATTTACCTTGCCCGATTCCATTATTTACGGGAATTAATTTAGAGACCGTTTGCAGCACCACTTTTATGTAATTATAAATCGACTTGTCTCGATCGCTTAATTTTCTCTATTCTATAGTGTATTAGTTAAATATGATCTTTTTTTCCCAGCGACAAAGCTCAACATTTTGAGCTTTATCACTTCTTATCACATGACCAGATTTGTCGCTGCAAACGAGCGAGTGCAAAGGCCGTAGCTCAACATTTTCAGCTTTGTCGCTACCTTTCCTGCGACCATATTTTGTCGCTTTTTCGAGACGCGGGAAATTTAAAAATGGGGTCACGTGATCAGATGGCGATCGACGAGCGACCATGAGGTTACGCCTTAACGGACGAAAAAGATATAAATTATTAGATTTAGTCAATTACCCTATCATTTAATCAGAAGCAATAGTAGAAATCTTAAGTTAATGTGATTGTAAGTTAAAGCTTCACATTTATAGGTTAATAAAAGTATTTAAACATTTTATTAACGGCGTGGAATAAAACATTTTGATGTTACGTTTCGTTATCTGATGAAAATATTGCAAGTCAAAGTGACACTGACAGCTGTCATTATGCTATCATCATGACTTCGTATTTGATTAGGACTGCAATTCGCGTTTGCAGTAATGATATAAAGTTTCCGGCTGCGCGAGCGTCGTGTCTAGTAAAAAATTATATTTTTCAAACTCCTTTTCGACCCTATTCTTTGACGCCGAAGCATAATCCTGTAAATATGGCAGAGAAGACATTACCTCAAATATTTAAGTATGTAGACCAAAACGTAGATTCTTATAAGAAATTATTGAAAGAAGCTGTAGCTATCCCTTCGGTATCCTGCGATGCTAAATACCGCGATGACTGCGTGCGAATGGTGGAGTGGACGCAGGAAAAATTGAAAGAGGTTGGCGCTCGTACTGAACTGAGGGATGTCGGCTATCAGACCATCGAAGGCAAAGAAATTAAACTACCCCCTGTTTTGGTGGGAGTTCTGGGAAATGTAAGTATACGACCTTTTTGGATTTTACTTAATTTTACTCCTATCATTTATGTTCACCATAAAATGGAGATGTGAATACATATTTGCTCTAAGAGATAAATCGCACTGTGTAGTCGTATATTTCCATCATTTACCATAATTAACAGAGAGTTAACACATTGAATATAAGTTAAAATTGATTTACTTAATGTGTAGATGTGACATAAACTGTTGTTTTAGTTTGAGGTTCTAATTTTTATGTCCATAAATACACATAGGAATATATACTTTAATAACATTTTTGTTTTAATGTACTGGGAAAATTATATAGAGCTTATGCTAACCACTGACATATTTGCATATTTAGGGATGATAGGACACAAACACATATTGTTGTATTTTGTATGTTACGAATGCAATAAAAATCGTATTCCTTGAAAACTGCATCTGAATTGACTGCCTTTCTCTTGTGACATAGACAATATTTTAACATAATCAGTTATTGTACTTTGTATTGTGGTCATGATAATATTTGTTATTGCTCAATTTCTATTACTAAAATGCCACTTTACCAGTAGTCTGAATTGAAACTTTTAGTGTCAAGGTTATGAGGAACATGACGGATGGTGTTATACTCCTATGTTTAACCAGCACTCCTAAGTGCAGCATCATCTACATCTTAGGTTTGATGTGTCTAGTTGTGTATATATCTATATATACCTACTTTTAAACCAATGTCCACATATCTATTGATCCATATTTTTCATGACTATTTGTAAAAAATGCTTAAAATTTTAAAGGTGGTTTTTCATTTTTCAGATTGTTTTTAATCTGAAGTATAAATTTTAAATACCTTTGCTACTTAATTTTGATAATATTATCTGATATCAGCTTTTTAAATTCTGAAAACGAAAAATATTCAAAGTTTGATCTGTGTTTCTTGCTTGCAATCCTTTGTGTTTTCACATTTAATATTGAATTCAGTTTTCACATGAATTTATTATGCTTTAAATGGCTCTATTTATGCTTTGATTCTTTATGGTGTGGAAACAAAAGGCTATAAAAACTGGTGCAGTTACGAGTTTGAAGTTATGAGTTTGAATTTAATAAGTTCATATGAATCAAAATATTTTGGACTATATTTTGCTCATTTAGGTACCAGTAAATAAATAACAATTTAATTCAGCATTCTGTAGAGATGCTCACTCCTAAATCTTTGTACAAATATTTGATGAAGTTTGTGACCTTTGACCTTGGTAAATTCTTATAGGACCCCAAAAAGAATACTATTTGCCTTTACGGGCACTTGGATGTCCAGCCAGCTTTGAAATCTGATGGGTGGGAGACAGAGCCATTTGAGCTTGTGGAACGTGATGGCAAGCTATATGGTCGCGGTTCCACTGACGATAAGGGCCCAGTACTTGGATGGCTGCATGCCATCAATGCCTACAAGGGCATTGGAGAAGAGGTTTGTGTGTTCTCAGTGAAGCGTAAATATTTTTGGTCATCAAGCAGTTGAATTTCGACTAAACTATGTTTAAACTTTTAGCTTCCTGTTAATCTGAAGTTCGTCTTTGAATGCATGGAAGAATCTGGCTCAGAGGGCCTTGATGCTCTTCTCATAGAGAAGTTGAAACCAGAAGGATTTTTCAATGATGTCGACTATGTGTGTATATCGGACAACTACTGGCTTGGCACTACCAAACCTTGCATTACGTACGGCCTGCGTGGTATCAGTTATTACTTCTTAGAAATTGAATGCGCAAAAATGGATTTGCATAGTGGTGTATATGGAGGAACTGTTCACGAAGGTATGATGATCTATTGATCTTTTATAAATCATTCACTCTGTTCCAACTTTTTGGGGTACATATTATGGTGATGTAACAAAACATTACCCCTTCCCTTCTGCATCACATTACTATTTTAAAGGCACACACTTTCAAACTTTATCTTAACCAAAATCGGCAAAGATGAAATAATAAGTGAAGTATCTTTATTATCTCTTCACGCTGAAACGGCTAGAACCTTCATGGATCCCATACCACCTTTCACTCTTGCCTAACAAATTAAATGTTAATTACATTAATGTGACTTTTACATGAGCTCTTTATTGTTATATAAATTTTATAATTTTAAATTGTTCATTGTGATAGACGCGTAGAGAAGAATAATCACTTGGTTTGCATATTGAAACTATTATTTACATTGACTGCCATTATAATTATAAATGGTAAAAAAGGTGCTAAGATCAATTATTAAATTACGTAGTATAAAGAAATAAAAGGTTCGACTCAGTGTAAGACAGAAGCAAAACTACCTATTAATAGAAATATAAGAATTAAATTAGTTTCTAATATTTTTAAAGTCGTAGGTATATCTACCTACACAACGTAACATTGCTTTCATTCTTGTTTAAACGCGGTATACATTTAAAACCGTCTTACTTAATCTTTGCGGGTCAAAACTTAAGAAGACCCCAAATGTTTTACACCCAAATACGCTAAATCAACTATTTTCGTACTCGGGGTAAAAAGTTAACAAATGTGCTGTAATGACAACAGTAATTGTGACTTTTAAAATACAAAGGTTGCATAAAATATTACAATCCAAAATGTTATACAACTGATACAGACAGTGTTGTTTCTGTTTAAAAATAGATTCCTGACATTCCTGTTATCTTATTTGCGGAACGCACTCGACTTTATAACATGAAAGTAGGATAATCGTCTTGTCCTGTGTAGGTAATATTTCAAAATGTTGACAGATAAATGTTTAATTATCATTTCTCAATATGTTAAGCTATCGCACTGATAAAAATTTGATAGGCATTAAATGTATGTTTCTTTACATAATTTGGTTGCTAAGACAATCGTCGTTATCTTTCTTTATCTCTATATCAGAATCTTTTAAAATCACCTTAGGCTATTAGCTAACGTAATTAATTAGTCGAGCTAAGATAGGAAATGCTTCGAAGTATGGTTTCGAATACCTTAGTATGTATACGACAAGAACGTGTCTATGTTTAGAATAGAGGAAAGTTGCAGGTCTAATTATAATAAGTTTATGATATCCTGTTGAGGTGTAACTTTCCGTACTTAGAGTAGAGTTGGGCCCCAATTCAGATTCGATTCGTAATTGCAGATGAATGAAGTGACATTGGATTAAAATGACACTATTCGTAGTCTTCTAAGCATTTTGCCAACATAATAATTGGAAATTAAGTGCGCGGCGGAATACTCACTGTCAATACAATGAATTATTGTCGAACACACGTTGAGTTTTTGCGTAGGTCCGCTTAGTAATTACATGTTCTATTACACAAATAGTTTATTTGTGTAATTATAATATTACTGGCAGAAATCTAATCTCATCTTTAAGTTGTCGTTCAGATTTAGTGGTATCTGTATTATTTATCTAGGCTACTAAACTTGATCTTGAGAAAAACTGTTTTGAAATCCGAGCACGGAATTTGTATCGCTCCCCATAAATGGATATGTTGATTTTATTCAGTATATCAGTACCAACGATAAAATATGAGGATTGCTTGTTACGAATAAATTCGTATCAGACGTATATACGTATAAGATCGTATAAGGTCCTACCTGTCAGCAAGACATTAAAGATATAAATGAGAAAGTATTAGGTACAGTGCCAGTCATAGATTGATTTATTTCTAATGAAGCGTATTAACAGTTCATAGAAAATACCGTACTTAAGTTGTAGAGAACTTTATCAATATTTTTATTACGTTTAAGCTATTGTACTACAGTACAGTATCATATTGTAACACTATGAGGTATGTTTTGAAAGTCAAGTAATAATACAACTAATTTATACAAATATGTTCTTGTGGGTAAAATTAATAACAATGTATTCTATACAATTATAGAATATAATTTTCCTCTACAGTAGATACGCACAGTGCCTACTCATCATTTTAGAACTTTGGACAGGTCATTACTCATTAGAGCTGTTTAAAAATAGCATGTATTACATAAAATGAAACGAAAAATAATGAAGGTCTTGACGTAAGAGAATGTCGTATACTGTTCGGCTAATGGGTGAACGAAATGGTTCATATAATGTAATAAAAAAAAGTTATCAACAATCGACTTGTATACCTTACAATTCACATGTGTATTGGGCTTCTCATATTTAACTTTCCATCCACGAAATGGAAATATGAGAAGCAAATAAAAGGTTTTGTTTTACTTTTGGCAATCTGCTATAAGAAAGAAAATTTCGAGTTTGTACTTAAAATTATACCTATATATAATTATAACTATATTTGATAGTTTCCATTTTCATAGGAGTATTTCATATTTTTGGATGCTCAATTGTGTTTTTATTGATTGACTAAATTGAGACTGATTGTTTGAATTACAGCTATGACGGATCTCATCTATCTAATGAACGAGCTTGTGGACAAAAACGGCAAGATCTTAGTCACTGGTATGTACGACTCCGTCGCGCCCTTGACTGAAGCCGAGAAGAGGTTGTATACCAACATCGATTTTGATACCGAAGCTTACAGGTGGGTTCCATATAAGTAGATATCATGTACATTAATTAGCCATAATAGTATTAGAGAGAATCTCTGTCACAATTCTGAGAAAATTCAACATATCCGCATATTTACAATTTGAACGTCTTTTGTTTATTCATTTGAAAAATAAACTTGAATATTGTGTAAGCAATCGTAGTCTGTTTGTCGATGGCGATACAAAATAATCATTTTGTAATGGACAGTTGGCATCAAAACACGATGAATAAATACAAATAGATTTTATACTAGAATATGCAGAAATTGATAAGGAAACTAGAAACAGTTAACTCTATACGTTCTTTGTATCTTATAGCATATTTATCCGTAAAACAAATACTAATTTCTCGCGTCATACTTTGAAGCATAACTAAAATTTGATGTTTACGACTGGACGTACGCAAGATAATAATACGTGTTTATACGGACGAACATAATCGGCTTTTTGTAGTAAATTGATACCCAACTCCAGCTGCAATACTGCGTCAATATTATTTATCATTGCGTGCACGATATTAGGGTTGTTGAACCGTTCGAGTTATTGTGGCAGCGTAAATATATATTAGTATGGATACGTCTATGTACCTAACTAATATATTATTCATGTTGTAAAATGAGTAGGTACTTCATTCCTATCAGCAACCAGTTTGGTCTGTAGCTAAATACCTAATTGTACAAATAAACTGAAGAATATAAACGATTACTTTAGAAACTAAGAATATTCTATTCACCTATATAACTACTTTGGCTTTAACTTAAAAGTTGAGTCTACGTTCCTTCTTCATTTTTATTAATATTCATAAGTGTCAATCTGTCATTCTTATTAATACGGTTCAAATGACATGTTTAAACAGCACCTAGAACATTTATTTAAGTAGGTTCAATGTGTAATTATAGTCATCTCATGTCCATTGTCCATTTGCACTATAAAGGCGATGCAAAACAATCCATGCGTACTGAATATTCTTTATACTTTATATAAATATCCGCTATAGTTTTTCATTTTGATGTCATAGTTTATATTTCTGTAAGACGACGACCTTTAATCGAAACATAAAGACAGGATTTTATGGGTCATTGAATTCAAAGCGGTTTGCTATAGTGCAATTGGTGCACAGATATCATTAGTCTTCACGCCTAAGCGCTACAATTCGAAAATGATCCCACTTAAACATAAAATCATGATGAAAACTATCTTATGTGATAATCCTTGTATTATACTATCTTTGTACCAAGTTTCGTCTAAGTCGGTGATTTTTGCGTGAAGGACAAACAAACACCCATACATAACATTCGCTTTTATAATATTAGTAGGATGGACTAAAGTGTGGTTTTGATTGCAGGAAGTCAATAGCTGCTACTAGATTGGCTCACAATGGCGACAAGGAACAAATTCTGATGCACCGTTGGAGATACCCAAGTCTTTCTCTCCACGGTATCGAAGGTAAATATCACATAATCCTTAATAGTCGTAAGCAAAAACGACTTAATACAAAATATCTCTTAGGTGTATTGTCACACGGTATGTAAAGAAAAGTAGATATTTTGCCTCTTGGCTAAGTGTCATTTTTGCATGGATATTTTGGTTCCGTACCCAAAGAGTAAAAATTGAAACAAGGCAACGCTGCTTGTCCGTATACTGTACGTTCTCATGAACAGTGATAGCTAGACAGCTGAAATTTTCGCATATAATTCAAAATTTGAGGTTAAGTAACAGTTGGTACAGCCACAAATTTGATGGGAGACTTATTGGTAGAAAGCGCTCAGTGGCCCGAGTCCGACTTGCACTTGACCGGTCTTTATTTACATGATACACAAACACAGTCGTATTTTTACACACCCGTGGTATGATTCGTCATTTGATTCAAAATATGTTACTATAAATATTTATCTAGGCTATCAAATGACTTCTATTATTTGATTTAGCGATAATATATACATATACATATACGATATATAAGGTATATACCTGAATATATAATCTAATTGGTATTTCCCTCGCGCGTACACAATTATAACTCAGCTTTATAACTTTAGTATGAAAAACATGACCCTCCGTTTACCGTATTTTACCACGCAGTCGGGTAGACATGTTGCTTTCAACAATGTACTTGATATGGTGATAATCCATTAAAGGTGCTGCTTTCCAACCCGGAGCGAAGACCGTTATTCCTGGGAAGGTTATCGGAAAGTTCTCAGTGAGGATTGTTCCGAACCAGGAGCCTGAAGAAGTTGAGAAGCTCGTGTTTGACTTCATCAACAAGAAGGTTTGTGTTCAATGAAATAAGTATATTTATAGTTAAACGCATCAACTATTGTTAGAATGTGATTATACTTCTTTCTGGTGTCAGTTATTGGTCCGATGTATCACATCGGATCACATGAAGAGTATGCAGGGGGCAGGGATGGGAATAAAGGAATAAGAAAACCTTCCTTTTAATGAAATGAAATGTAATTTGAATCTGGCATTTGTAACTAACCGTTAGAATTTTAGTTCTACTTTTGATCATATTTCTTAACTCTTGTAATAAAAGCAAGACATATAAGTTGTCGCATCGCCAATTTCATCATATTTGCACAATGGTTTCCAATGTATGTGAGGCCGTAAACATCATACTACCATGACATAGAGACTATTATTCACGCTATTGTTTTCATATTTGTATAAACCCAAATATTGCAAAAGACTGTCGATAGTGTAGTAACGGACTGTTATTGTAGCATGAATGTTTAGGTTTAGGTTAATCATGGAAAGCTCGGCAAAATCTTCCTAAATAAATATCGATTTATAATCATATTACTATCTATTAGGCTCTTTTTGGTCATCAAAATATGATATATTTATGAACCCAGATGCTTTTACTGTAGTGAATTTGTTTTACGTTCATTTGTACTTCCCTCAAACGGCCGGACCCATTTAGTGAATTGTGGGTTTGAGTCGAGGGAAAGTTTACATCCGGAGTAGCAAGCAACGATTAGTCATGAATATTTATTTACAGTGGGCAGCAAGAGGTTCGCCGAACAAAATGCGCATTACTGCTCAAAGCGGACGCGCATGGACTGAAAACCCTGACCACCCTCACTACCAGGCTGCTGCGCGTGCCACCAGACTCATCTATCACGTAATTATATATATTTTTACTTACCTAGATATAATATGTAGATAGATAATAACCAGGAAATATCCTGAGATGGATACTTAATTATTGATAATTGGACTCCATCAGGATGTTCTTACCTATGAGCTATCGCAGTTGCGGTGGTGTTGTGACAGTTAGTGTTCATCTATACTGAACTACAGTTTCCTTTCATTTTGGCGATGTATCATGCCCTGTATATATCTAAAAGAAACGTATACGTTGTATATTACAAAAATATACATTTGTGTTATAGACGGAGCCAGACATGTCCCGCGAGGGCGGCTCGATCCCCGTGACCATCACGCTGCAGGAGGCGAGCGGCCGCAACGTGCTGCTGCTGCCAATGGGCGCCGGTGACGACATGGCGCACTCGCAGAACGAGAAGATCAACGTCCGCAATTATATTGAGGGTGTAAGTACTAACAAACAACCCCTAGTCCTTTTTAGCCCTACTGCAAGCACCATACTAAAAGACTTTTTCAGACACATTCAGTCCCGTAGTGGCCAGTGATGTAGTAAGATTTAGGTTGTTTTGCCAACAAGTATATAAGCTCTAAGGATACAAAATAATGTATGTTAGTTCGAATCAGAATGTTTTTGGTCATATTCATGTCGTGTCCAGGTTTATTTAAGTTTGGCAGTATAATTTATGGTCTTTCGAAACATCTAACGATAGAAAAACAAAGGCACAGAAGCTTTGTTACGAAATGACGCAAAACATTTTTAAGGTTGGTTTTTCAGTAGTGGACAAATTTTAAACGATATCTATTGGTTATTTCGATTACTTTAGTGACAGTTTGTTTTACCCTATGTTAACGAGTCCCCATTAACAAATAATATATTTAATTTGATCGGCCTGGATGGCTGGATTAAAATCACGTAGTTTCCTTGTTATGTTACAATATTTTAAAGACGTTAGTGACATTAACCCCTAGTTAAAACTTATTGGGTACAAAGGCAAGTATTTAAAGTCTAATTCTAATCATTATAAACAGCATAACAGTTTTTCGATGTGGTTAACAAAGTAATCCCGACAGTAATCAATACTACGTAGACGTGTTAAGAACAATAGTCAGTTATTTACACAATATCAGCAACGAATTACGCCATACAAAACAATGCAAAACGGAAACATGAGTAGTGTGTTGATTATGATTGTAATATCACGTCAATAAATGTAGTAAACATTATGTTTTTTGTCAACACGTTTCTATACGATTACAATAAGATTACCATTCAGAGTTTTAGAGTTCGAAAATTAAAACTTTATCAAATGATGCAACAGTTTACTAACGCATATTTTTTATGTATTAAAAAAATATAAAGATTGCCCAACTAGTTTCTGACCATACCGTAGTCTTTAATCGCATATGATCGATACGCATCCGTTCGTCAATAAAAATTTGGGTAAAGACCCTTAATCATAACACAGGCCTCTTCCCGTATTGGGAAGATTCGATCATTGCTCACAACGCTACACTGGTTGTTGAAGATTTAAATTCTGATTCTAATATTTAAAACCCAGGTTTCCTTACGCTATTTTCCTTCACCGTTTATCAGTGGTATCTTATAATAATTAAAAAAAGGTGTATTTATCATATTGGGAACATTGCTTGCGTTGGGATCGAACGTGCACCTTATGCGTACAATTGCATAGAACCGCAAGGCTACCATGACTTGCTCATTTGTCATCTTGATTGCCTGTCGGGAATCACACTGTTCCGCACCTGTATAGTCCTCTCCTCTCGTCTAGTTTCCGAAAGTCGCTCGCTTGGTGTTTCCCGCCATTATGTCATTGCATTGTTACCAGTTTATTGCAACATGTTTAACGTTACCTATTTGTGAACATTGCGTGTCATATGCTTAAATATGGAGATGATTAAGCGTCCTTATAAAACTGGTTCGACTTAACGGTTCTTATACCTTCACCGATATGATAAATCTCATTTTCTTTTTCAGATTTTTCGGATATTTTAGTTTACGATACTTTATGGGTTGTAGGTAATGTGATGGAATCAGTATTATAAGCAAACTAAGGACTGTGTAACTATTGCTATATAAACTTCCTTTACCTACGTTTGTAATGAGAATTATAAATTATCTTATAGGTAATAACTTCTTGGTATGATATTGATGTTCAACTAGGTATAAAACAAGTTGCCATTATGCTCAGACGTATCTTAGACTATTGAAGATTTAAATAGATACGTATTGACGTACACGGTACACGGTATGCAACAATAGTACTGTCCTAAATGCAGAAAAGGGATCTTTTTATGATAAATATGATGATTTTTCTGTATGGTTTTAAACAGTTTTTTTCCCTGTTTTGTATGAGCGGAAAAATGTTTCTGTGTAAAACAATAGTGGTAGTTATAGGGGTTCCTATTAACATTGAGCAGGAACATAGTCATCTGTGTTTTCCAGATTGCACTTAACACAAATTTTTAATATATTTTATTTATTATTGTTTAAACAAATACATTCATGACAAAGCGCCGACTGGCGAAGGCTTAAACAGGGGCCTTCGTCGCGACTTCGGACTGGGTTAACCGAGTTTGTTGTTTTTTTTTTTTCATTTAACGTTGTCTCAGTAGTTGTGGTTTTAAGTCTTTTGTATGTTTTTGTTTTTAAATAATTATTATAATATTCGGGGTCTAGGTTTTCTCACGATAATTTCTTTGTTCTAAGTAGACAAGTTAGGAACAATATAAAAGCACATAAAATTTCGTAAAAGTCATATCATTTGCTTGGATTAAGTTTGAACCAGCAACTTCATGCATACAGACCACTTCAACGTATTCATATAAAACCTTTTTGTTTCAGATAAAGTTGTTTGCTGCCTACTTTTACGAGGTTTCTAAGCTCGCTAAGTAAACGTTCGGCGTCGGTTCCTCAACCAAACAATGCCAACTGTGGCCTGTCTCAAGGGACTCATTATATACATTCTTATATACATAGCATAAAGTACACAGAATGCATAATTTAAGTTTTATTTTTTGCATAATATATATATGATACATGGTAAAGGAGAAGATTACGGAACTGAAGTAAACATTTAATATTTTACATATCAGATGTTATCTTAAGCAGGTGTTAAGGTGTACGAACTTACTTCCATATTTTATTTATGTATGATTTCGGTTTATTATTTAAGTATTTTGTAACTTTTATAATACTTTGCATAATAAATATTTTCTATTATTTAAGCAGCGTTTTTATTTTCTGTAGTTCCGATCACAGGCTGCTGTAAACAAATGTAAAAATACCTAAACATAAAAATACATGACACTTAAAAAAATAATGCAAACGTTCAATCTTATTTTTTTGTTTGCCTCAATTTTCGGCTTACATGCCTGTATTATTGCTAAACTGAATAAAATTGCAAGAGATAATATAAGTGATTGTAGCGTAATTATTATATCCTATACTTTAAATTATCAACACTTCTATAAAAAAAGCTTGGTACTCTTGGTAGCTACAAAAATGAAGAATAAGAACCTTCTTGCGATACGCTATCGAATCAATCCATTCACCAAGTTTTTAGCCTTATTGGCACAAATAGTCCTTTCAACGATGATAAATCGGTCCTAGTTCAGTAGGTTTCGACCATTTTTGAGAACTGGGTGGAAGCACCAGATTCCATATGTTCCCCAAAGCATTTTGCTGATTAATAGTCCTGGCTACTTGGTTGCACCAGAATTGACCATTATCAAGACGAGAAGATTTCATCTATTGGAAATTACTCGGCTCCAGTTGACTAAAACTGTCCTCTTTAATATTTCCCGGTCAACCTTAACAGGCTAACTGCTCTGCGGGATAACCCGATATACTGGATAGTGAAGCAGTATAACCAGTTCCATCAAGAAAGCGTTTGG
The DNA here is from genome assembly GCF_003590095.1 of Trichoplusia ni. Lineage (NCBI taxonomy): Eukaryota > Metazoa > Arthropoda > Insecta > Lepidoptera > Noctuidae > Trichoplusia > Trichoplusia ni. The sequence goes on from NC_039481.1 coordinate 4,980,984, forward strand.
AGATCCCTTTTTAAACCTCATTTTTGTTTGCAGAAGCTTATGTTTGAATGAGATAAGTTTATCACTGCCTTACAAATGTCTAACAAAGACGCAAGACGTTTATAGATTACCTATATATGGAGCAGATAGGTGGTTGGAAACTTCAGGATTAGTCTATGGTATACTGGGATTGGTATGCTCATCAAGCTATGCGAATTGGGCAGCCATTACAACCAAAAGTTACGAAGACCGCCAAGGTTTCATAAGCCGGACAATATCCACTCATATCCTAAAAGAGATGATCAAATGATGCAAAGTGGTTAGTCATTCATGTTATATTCGTTAATATTTCGAGACAGATAATGTTTGATGACATACATGTTTTTGTATTTCATACTATTGTCGCCTGTCGTCTTTATTAGGTATTAATAGGCATGATCTAATGTGTTTGTAAATAAAATCTGTTATTGTAAGTAGGTGTAGTATTTAATTTCTGGGGTAAAAATAAATATCTTAGGTACGATCTATTTATCTTTAAAGCTGCACAAAACGATAAAAAACGGTTAAAAGTATTGTCGATTTATTGGTTGCAAGTCACAATACCTTGGTAGTATCCCTATCTAGTAATGTAGTCAATTTTCTAATCAATTCAGGTTTCAAGTCATCAAGTCAAGACTATGATCTCGAAATAGTTCGAAGATAAAGTCGAAATTAAATTCTATGTTTTATGGCCCGTAAGTGCGTCTTTAGAATCGATTAAGTAAATAAAATCAGTATCTTGAAATAGGAAGTTCCTACTTCATGGGTAGGGTGAAGGAAAACATGTACAGTTTTATCGGGGGATTTCCCAACTTGGAAGCCCTGTCTGCCATAACATTTTCCCCATCAAAGTAGTCCAAGCCCGCTTTTCTTTTTAGGTAGGTAATCGATCCATGGATCTTACTCTACTTTATTCTAAGCAAGGTTTTTTTGTGCCTGGATGTATTAGAAATTCAGCACGATTCGATCGAAATGTATTCCGCTAGAAAGTTTACAACAAATTTTGCAGATCAATCCATTGTTGTCCAATCAGTTCGATTAAAAAAGGCGGGTCCATTGAAAAGTAGGCATCGTGCGATGTCGAGTAGGTTATTGGAACAGCCCCGCAGACTTCGAGCTTTGGAACTTGTAATGTCTTCTTGTTGCCTATTGTACTCGAAAACATTTAACAAGACACTAGATTAAATCAAATGAATTTGGGCTATTTATAGATATCATTTCAAGCCCCATAACTAATTATTTTCTTCCCTCGTGGCAGCCTAGCATTTTATTCGGCAATGCTGAAAAATGAGCAAGTAAATGACGAATGTAACTTATTGAATATTATTCTGAACAGTTATACCCTTAATAAATAACTATTATTACAACGTGAATAAAGCAAAATTTAAAAGTGACCAAATGTTTTTCCGAATTTTACGTGCGTCAACTCAGAAGCTTGGCGCATCGATTGGGTGTGGATAATCCAAGTTGTGTTTTTGTGTCAAGGGTCGCGAGTTGTATTCATACAACGCGATTACGGGTACTGATTCAACTGACTTTTCTGACTGTAGGTACTGAGGGTACGTTACAATCGAAAAACTTTTGACCGTGACTGTACCTAACCTTCGAAAGACTTCTATTCAGAACCTTAGATGACTATCTTCTGTTCGACAGTTCCCGTTCCCCTCTATTCTTTTCGTATTTACAAGTACAAGGAATCAATAACTCGCTACTGTGGAGACTATTGATAGTCTTTTACAGTTATGTGACCAACACAGGTAACGGTTACACGTTACGATTATTTTCATACAAGATTATATCTCATTTAACACGCTTTTGATCCAGTGGGTAAGTATAATGTGTGGGCGAATAAACAAAAAGATATATTCTTTTACCTTACCTCCCGTTGACATCGGCTGGTGCGCAAACGCATACCAGTTTACAATACTAACATAAAAGAGGATAGCGACCGGCCCTCATTCACTCAGTCTGTCTCCGCGTCTCGCTACAGTGCAACGTTACGCTCCGCATGGTATTTTATATATTAATGTACCGTGCATAAACTAAATAAAATATAAAACGAAATCAGTTATTGATAGTGACGAGCCTTTCTTATAAAATTTAAAAACTGTACTCAATTTAGAGATATCGCTGTCCAAGCTCCGACCATAATCAGGACGTGAGGTAAGCTATTTGTTTTGTCATTTTAGTTTTAAAATACTTGTTTTATTAAACATCTGTAGCTTTGATGAGTTTTGCGGCGGTGTGAATGAGATAGACGGTTAAAGGAGTTGATTCTGTTGTTTACCTGTGATTAAATCACTTTGTTCTTCTGTAATTAAACAGACAGGTTCCCACAAATGTTGTGTAAGTGTGTGGTACGTATTGTTGTATCAACACAACTCCAGTCCGTCACTGCTTGGCAGATTATCATGCACGCTTTCTAATTTAGTGTGACGAATTTTCGCAACAGTACGCGCACATAAACATCCATGTCGCTTTAATTCGCTGCACATTACTAGATACATACCTGTTAGAGGCTGTTTAATCAAAAAAGTTATAACGAGGTGTTTTTTTTAAGGCACGTTTAAAAATACATGCAAACTCCAACTTATGTAAGGTATAGCCGACACCTTTAGTTTAAGCAAGCGTTGTTGGCAGTGTTTGTGTCGAACCGTGTCTTTCTACTTGTAGAAACTCTGTATAAGCAGCTAAGTGATCTTGGTTGTCGGTATAATACTTTTTTTTGTTATCAATAACATGCGAGATAAAGATTAATAATGGCGCTGTCCGTACTGAAGTTACAAGATGTCATAAAACCTATTGACGTAACCTTTTTTGAAAAACGATCGTCGCTGGGAGCTTTAAAAACTTCTGCTGTTTAAATACTTGTGTATTTAGGTACTCTAACTTTTTTAACTCTACACGATAAAATGAATGTATCATGGTAAACTTGCTGAGGTAAAAAATAAAAGATTTATTTAGTTACATTATTTAATACAAGAAATAATTGTAATTATGGGTAATTTTTATGAAATAATGTGAAACACTAACGTATCTGAATTTACCTATAAATAGCCTTATTCTGGCTATTTAACCGTACTCCGCATTTTCAAATTTTGTGTTGGGTATATTACTGCGAAGTGGAATATTAAAAATATACTGAAATATTCACTCTAATATAACCCTATATGTATATTATAACTGGAGATGTAATTGATTAATTTAATAGTAAAAACTTTGTATCTCATTTTGAGTGAACTGTAGGTAAGTTCTTATGAGAAATAAAATATCTTTAAACCGAAAACGACAGAAAGAAGTAAAAAGAATACAGTGCCTATAATTGTATTATCGTAGGGAAATAAGCCAAGAGCTTTTCTGGAAAGGTTACTGGACGTCACTGCATACCCTTATTTGCTATGTCTATTGATGTAGGTACTTCATTGACTAAGGAATTATTTTTACATTATGACTGGATATTGCTCAAATGATTATTTTTATTCAGTACTCCAATCAAATTTATTTACATACAGTACATCATTTAATTTAAATTCCTACTGCAATACTGCAATCCACATCAATTGATTTAACTTCTGTGAGGCTTTTTTTATTTTAAAGTACTAATGAGTCAATGTTATTTCTAAACAATGAAGTCGGTTCTTCAATAATTTTCACTCGCGTTAAGAGAACTATAGAGACGAGCTTTCCATAGTTTCTACTAAAATAGTATTACCTACTATGAATAATCAGCCATTGAACAATTATTATTTAATAAAAGTATTGTAAACATTTCAAATATTTTATTCCAAACAACGTGGACATCTTTTTATCAATTCTGTCATTTTATTTACGTGCAAACGTGTACGGGTAAAATATAACTGAAGCAAGGAATTCCATTATTATTTATACTTTAAGTTGTGGCCGAATGTACACCGGTTCATAAGCCTCTGTTTGTTATTCCGGCCACACGCCGGCTGTGTTCGAGGATCTTATGCAAACGTTACGTTCTGCGACCTCAATGCTTCTGAAAAATGGACCGAACCGACCGAGGCCACACATATTGTAATATAATTGTCAAAAAATGTGTCAAATCAATAGTTTTAGAGGACAATATCTACAGTAAATACACTACGGTGATATACATCTGCAACATCAGTTTACATAGTAAGTATCTGATGATGAATTTAATTCGTTGGGCCCAGAACAATTTCCTGGAGGAGTTGTTTTATTCATTGCCATCGATTATCCGTGTAATTGTCAATTTCAGGATGTATTTTAGTTATGAGAAGAAACGTCTGATATAATCTAGAAGAATTCTAGTCAGATCTTTGGACATTTATTGTATTGTTCTCTTGTACCCAAATCATTTCCTTCAAAAAAAATACCGTTAGGACGAATACATTCAATAATATGCTGTTTGCATACACAATTACAGTAAATATAATCATTTGCATTTCATACAGTTTAAAACCAAACCGATGGCTCGATTAAAATAAATAAAACATGACCACTGACCAAGTTTATTTTCCTTTGCCACAATAAAACATAATGTTTAATTCATTAGAATATTATACAGTCCATTTCAAATATATGTTAGCATTGAAGATATTTATGAGAAAATTATAGTTAAATGGTTGTTTGTAACTGCGGGGAAAACGGTAACGTCTGGCGGGAAAACCGAGGTCTCAAGACACGGAACAATGAGACTCGGTAAAATGAGCAAATGCTCGGTAAACATGGGAATTAGGTCAATTGCCTTGCCGGTTCCGTTAATAAAGTGATGAAGGTAGGTTGAGAATAAATACTGACGACATTGACAAATTCGTCATCGATATGAAGCTCCTTAAATATGATTGGAAACAATTGAGTTGCTTTAATCGAGAATTTTGTTGACTATATATAAAAAAAAATGGGTGTAAGTGCATAAATGACAGCCATGTTATGCCTTTGTTATGTCGTAGTACGCGCAGTACACATGTAGTTTGTGTACCAATTATTCAGAGTAAACGCCAATTCCAGAAACCAAAACAATTGATTGTTGTCATGACAGAGATCATTCATCATTCTTGTTGTTATTTTATTGTTCTAGCAGACATTATGAATCATTACGTATAGTCAAAATATGTGCTGAAAGGAAGGCCATGTTTGGCTTAAAACATATTACCTACATTATCTAATATATAAAATTCCCGTGTCACGATGTTAGTTACCGTACTCCTCCGAAACGGTTCGAGTGATTTTTATGAAATTTAATATGCATATTGGGTAGGTCTGAGAATAGAACAACATCTATTTTTCATACCCCTAAGTGTTAAGGGCCCACATTAAAAAAAAAATATTTTATGTTTTGGAAGAATTTTTTTGTTCTTATTTTTTTATAATGTGGCATTAAAAATACATACAACTAGAAAAAAAAAATTCGGCAGAACAACGTTTGCTGGGTCAGCTAGTATACCTATATAATGATATAATTAATAATCGTTTTTCCGCCTAAGATAGGTGCATTTTTAATTTATTGTAAATAAAACATAATACTTTTCCATGTACCATTGATAAGTATTAATCAAGACGCCAGCTCACACCATAGCATATGTCTACCTACGTTTCTACTAAACAAAGTTCAAAGAAATCATTTTTAAAGGCAATTCAACTAATGATTATATCGAAATAAAAATAAATTCTTAATCAAATAGTCCTTAATAATAGTCCCGGTATATCCCGGGCTATAGTGATAGTACGCGTATGCATAGTACCTTAAAACGCTCTAGCTGGACGTTCCTAAAATATCAAAGCCTCGATTCAGGTTAATTACATAGATTTGTGCAAAAAAAAAAACATAAAGCTCTGGATTTACAAAGCCATAGATTTACTTAAACGATGTTACTTTGCAATAAATTTGCAACTTCATGTTATAATCATGTCTTTATCAGTTACGTAGAGTTTTTGGAGAGAGCATCATTTAGGTAAATAATTCCCATTCTTACAAAACCCAGAAAAAATAGTTTAAATATGTTGCGTTATTTATAATTTATTACATGTACGGATATGTAATAAATAATAATGGAAACGCTCTCTCGGCTTATAAGTCATTGCTCAAATAGTACACTAACCAATTTGAGACGAAAATAGATTTGTTCCTGTGCAGCTGTGGTCCGTGGTTTAAGAAAAGAGCAAAGCATTCCGGTTAGCCGGTTAGAGTCCGAGAATATCTCTCTGCTTTATCTAAGGTCTCCAGTATCTATACGGATTTCCCCGATGACAAAATAAAGATAGATTATGATTCGTGTCTTATAACAATTCAGGATAAAGAGTTTGCTCTAGCTCGTAAAGATGTCATGTGGTGATTGGGGTGAGTATTGAAAGTAGCGATGGTGATGATTAGAGGTTAATCTATAAGCCGACCATCTACCATATTTAAAGGTAGGTACCTCGATATTCCTACTACCTTATTCTCCGTTTTTTGTAAATTAACGTTTGGTAACCACAAACTTTTGGTTTTACGCTTCTATTTCCTCTTTTAAAATCGTAATATTATAAAAATAAAGAAGACATTATAATGTGAATAAACAACATTTTAAGATAATAACTTTGCCAAGTGCATGAACTTCAACTTGACATGATAATATAGGTGATAAGGTTTTAGTTTAAAAAGTGACAAAAATATTTTTATCATTATATTAAAAAAAAATATTTATTTTCTATCTTCAGCCTTCCCAATTCTATCTTTGTTAGAAGCCTTTTTGTATGTAGAGAATTGGTTTCCAAATTGACCATCATTTTTGAGGTATTTTGTATAACATCAGAGCTACATTGACACGCTTAACAGTCGACTCGTTGTGTAACGAATGTGTCGAGGATGACGTGTGCTGTGACTTTCGCTGCAGCATTAATTTCAAAGGGAAATCCATTGTGCGTAACTGAGCGGCGATAAGTTTAGTGAGCGCGACCTACTCGCGGGAGGCTGGGAATCCCGGTGACGTACTCTGTTATACCCTGTGCACGTATGCACCGGCCGAAGTACCACGAAATCATCTCTCTCGATGTCGTGCAGTCGTGACCCATCGGTCCGCTTACCTCGAACTTATACTTGATAACCTTACGGTAAATTGCTGCAATCATTTGCATTGGTTGCCATTTTTGTAACTACATTGTGAGTACAGGGAGGCATTTTTGTAACTACATTTAATTTGTTGTTATTTATGATATTGTTTATTACCTTTGATTCAAGAAGTAAGCTGTAATTGTATCTACAGACGTGACCTGATTATCCTCTTAGCTTGAGGTTAACTGAATTCAAAATCATAAGAATCATGCTGAGTCATCCGGTACCCGGAGTCGGTAGTCTTCGTCCCACTTTCCTTTACGCAAATTCCGTTTATTCTTCAGAATACACTTATAAGTGTTTCATCCGTATAGATGAGTCATTTTTAACGCATTAAGGTAAACCTTGATGTTGTGTCCATGTAATCAGAAAAGCAACACAAGACTATAAAAGAGTTTTAAAAGATGACCATTAACAGGTTCCAAATATAACAGTGCACTATTGCATCAGACAATTACATCATTGGCTGCATAGGTATTGTAGATTTAGACGCAGCGATCATTGTATGAGTTATGCACAAAACACCTAATAGGCTTACATATACATACTTACCTACGTGTGTTCTTGATTACAGTATGTAGGCGCGTGACGGTTATCAGGTCAAGCTTTAACAAGCGTAACACACAATACTGGGGTTTTCCCATTCGTGTAATCAAAGCAATCAGGAACAGAGCGGGGACATCATAACTAGCCTCTGTCGAGGCTGCGGCCTGACGCTGATGCGAGCCCATTAATCAATCACACGCCCGGACATGATTGAGTGGCTAACAGATATGACCCCCATTTTTAAACCTAGATTATTTAATTAGTCATGTTGAAAGATCGGATACATGATAATTGCTGCTTTCACATAGTATACGTTATGTTGGTCAAGCTAGTTACAGATTTATAGTATCATTAAACTTCATAGAATAATATAGTTAATAAAGTATAGCGCAGATATTTGAAACTGACAATTTTATTCAACTACATGTTCGCAATATTTATTGTATTGGTATAGGTAGCAGTTTCCTTTTTAAACCAAGCGTGTAACTCTACTTCTTTCAAACTCCAAGATCTTTAAGATTCGTTTAAATGAGTGAAATGAAGTTGCAAACGGATCGCGTTGCTAATGGCTGCTAGGCAACCGCCCCCCTCAGGCCAGCGCCGGAGAAAGTGCGGTCATATGCCCAATGATCAATGTTGTTATGACTTCGCTCTTTATCAGCCACACCGAATGATCGAGATGTTTGTTCGACAAAATGTTGTTGACTACTTTTTTTGTTATGTATTTATGAACAATGGACATAGCCAGAATGCTTTGAATTAATTTCTCTTTACAATAATTGCAATGTGATTTTTTTTTTTAAATCTTATGTACCTACTTCACTTTCGTAGAAAAACAAGTGCAGCTTGAAGAATGTGAGAATACCTTCTGAATGTAAAATCAAGACGGAGCAAGGTCTGATGGATATAGGCATAGCATAACTGTCAAGCAAATAATACTTAATGCACATAAAACGTTTTGACTCAGTTTTTGTTTGAATCCCCACTTTAATAGTAGAAAATTATTCATAATTATCTAGAAAAAATATTATTTACATTTTTCTAGAGATAACGCAGCAATTATTGGTGTTAGGCTATAACAAGGGTTATAATTTCTGACTCATTATACAGATAATTTTAGTATATAAGTCAATGTGCGGAAAAGCGAACAGTCAAATACCATCTACGTATTGAAGTACGCTTGTTTTCTCTTTGAAATATATTTGTTTATTTATATAAATGCAAACAATACGAACTGAGAGTTTTTGTTTCAGTGTCGAGATGTTGAAAGTGTTAGCGGTGGGTTTTCTGGTGGTGGCCGGCGTCTGCGGCCAGTGCTTCTACAAAGATGACTCTTCAAAGAAGTTGGACCCAGAGGCTCGGACCTCGCTGTACCGAGGCCAGCTGGAGTTCACCCTGAATCTATTCAATGCGATCAACAAGGCTGTTCCCGATGACAACGTGTTCTTCTCCCCATTCTCCGTGTATCAGGCGCTAGTACTCGCGTATTTCTCCGCCGGAGGACAGACTGAACAGTCTTTGAGAGGATCCCTAAAGATTGCCGATAACTTGGTATGTGACATTGCTTGAACTTCCTCTTCTATTGAACTTCTAGCTACATTACCGTTTCCTTGAGTGGATTTATGCTAACAGTAAAACATTTTGCAGTATAACGTTTTTAAAGTTACAGTAAAATACAGGAAATACCGTTGTCTGATGACATTGACGTCGGGTTATGCAATAGCAACATTTAGTTTCCATTTTATTAGCATAACATAGGATGATCACATAACAATTTTTGAAAAAAAACCGTCTACAAAAAAGGTGTTGACTTTCCAAAAAATACACGAGATAGTTTAGTGTATTTTTCTTTTATTACGAAAAAAAGATATGTTTTTCAAAACCACACAAAATATAAATCCTTATATTTACTTAACTTTCTATATATTATAGTTGACATAAAAACCGAGCTAAGCTTGTATTGTAACAACATCATATTATAATGATTGTAGGACAAGATAAACCTGATGACGGCATACAAGGTGGACCAGCGCTCGCGAGCGGCGAACAACAACAGTGACAGCTACGAGTTCACGAGCGCCAACAAACTATTCGCCGACACCGGCCTGCAAGTGCGCCAGTGTATGCTGGACCTGTTTGGAGACGAGCTCGAGGCCTTGGTAACTATCCCATCAACAAAAATATTCAAATGGCCTTTATTTGACAACTTGCACACACATTGAGGTTCTTTGACCTACACACCCGTTTTCAACTTTTCAACATTCTCTGTTCGTAAATGCCTCAGATTGCCTGCCCACCGAAATAATAGATACTTATATTTCTTTATTAGTGTTTTTGTTTCACACTTTCCATTCAGGTTTAACATGCCATGATGCTATCTTGTTTACCATACCATTATCTTCACATATGTATGTATTTATGGCTAAAGCTATTGAGCTATGATTGACAATGACTCGCTATCTCTAACATTATCCGCAATTAGGCGTTGTTCAAGTGTCAAGAGAATCATTACCCGCATCATTGTGTTTGGGGCAAAACATGCAAGTGCAAAAGAAATGACGCGTAGTAGATATTTACTGGAATTAATGAGTCGTGCTGTTAATCTTTTAATATATAAATATTATCGTGACACGGTATACGTAACTGAATTCCTTCGCAACGGCTCGACCGACTCACATGAAATTTTGTGAGCATACATAATTATAGTTTGGGTAGGTCTGAGAATTGGACATATATTTTCCTTAACCTGATATTTTTTTCCCCACTAATAAACCCCACGAATGTTGTTTTTCCAGAAATTCAGTGAGAATCCAGAGGCTGCTCGTGAGTACATTAATGAATGGGTTGCCCGCATCACGAAGAACAACATCAAGAGTCTGCTACCTGCAGATGCAATCTCCCAGAACACAAAGCTCGTGCTGGCCAACGCGGCTTACTTCAAAGGCGTCTGGGCTTCCAAGTTCCCCCAGGAGAGGACGAAGAAGGAGGCTTTCTTTGTCTCCGAAACACGCCAAACTCTTGTGCCGTTCATGAAGCAGAAGGGAACATTCCATTACAGTAAGTTGATTTCCTTATTTGATTTATTAGCCCAGATTAGTTAAAGTTTGAAGCATTTGATTATTTCAGCAGTTAGATCCCTTAAGCAAAGCGAAACAAAGCGTGAATTGTTGTTCCATTTTTACACGTTGTGGTCGATCTGTTAATTATGGCACTTATTGAAAGCCATTAGACGTATGCGGGTTGAAATTATAAAATAACATAATACATGCAAATTAGGGTCTTATCTTTATTTCCATACATTTTATTTTTCAGTGGTGAGTGACGAGCTCGGTGCGCAGATCCTCGAACTGCCTTACAAGGGAAATGACATCAGCATGTACATCCTGCTGCCTCCTTACTCCATGAAGGAAGGTGAGTGCAGACACACACAGTTCTCTTTAGCTTTAGAACTTTTTAATATTTGAATTTAGATTTTTACGACCATGTTCGTACTCTTTGTGTAAAGGTACAGTTATAAGCCGGCATTATTAATAGTTGTTTGCCGAAGTAAAATTCGAATAATTAATAAGTATAACAAGGGTAACACTGCAATGAAAACTCGGTATCTAGACTATTGGGTTGATAACGGTATTTTTATTGATCTTAATTTATTGTGGAATATTTTGACCTCAAAGTCTTTCATCTTTGGTCCGCTATAAATCGTTTCTCAAAAGTGATAACTAAATATTATTGTTTTAACATAACAAATATCTGTTAGAGTGTGATAAATAATATTATAAGATTGTTCTTCTATAAATAACTATTTTATTTTTGTCTTTATTATCTGCTCTCGAATACCAAAGATTTAAATGAGATGGCAATTAATAGAAACTTTAGCCAAACAAGTTTATTCCATAGATGAAATGAGTATTCAAAAGTTATTTCTTTTTTTGCCGGTTGTATTTATATATATTGTACCATAATCAAAGTTTTCAAGTGACAAATATCTTACCCATCTTAATATTCAAGGAAAAATATCGCTTATATGCTAAAAACGCTATCTTATATTGACGTAACATGTTTTTTTGGATTTTCCCTAATTCGATGATATAACTTCAACTTAGTAGTTCATGTAGGTAAATATGTACAGTACTGTATAGGTACCCTTAAGTCAGAAGTAATAACTCCCTTATTAAGCTTCCAAGAAAACAATAGGATTTGGCTGAATAATAGTCGTTTGTCATTTGTTAATCACGTTGTTTTGTTAACAGGTGTTAGTAACATCATCGCTAACCTGACGCCGGAGCGTCTGGCGGCTGTCGTGGAAGAAGGATACATGGGTCGTGAGGTCATTGTGGAAATCCCTAAGTTCACTGTTGAGAGGACCCTACCTTTAAGAGAAGTGAGTATACAAAAGCTAATATTAGAAGAAAATTATTTGGCATTCAGAATAATGAAAAAAAAACTTTTATCAAAACATAGTAGGTGATGCTGCAAGCCGTGGAGTAATGACAGTTTCCATTTATAAATTCGATACTTACTGATAAAATAGTAGAAAAAAATACGTTGCAATATGTTCGAGGGTTAAATATGCCAAAAAAAAAACACATATTTAAATGATACAACGATTAACTCATGCGTAATTATCGGGACTGCCTGGCTAGTTTCGAAACCTACCGGTTTCTGTAAGGCAAATCCGATAAATACAAGTGAGTAAACCTTTGCATCATTTAAATATGAATACTCCGCACCTCACAAAAGTTACTAAGTATAAAAACATATCTAGCAATGCTACATCTGTTGTTGTTTTTGGCAAATATTAATTATGCTCGTTTTCCAGGTGTTGGAAACATTAGACGTTGGTGACTTATTCAACACATCTGCTGACTTCACCACTTTGACGGAACAGCGCGGTATCCTGTTCGACGACGCCATCCACAAGGCGAAGATCCAAGTCGACGAAGAAGGTATGTAACCGCAAAACAATTACTCAAATCGCAAGTCATTTCCAAACAAATTTATTTAGCTCATTATAGCCATTGTATAGAAATGTTTGTATGAATCACGCATTTCTCGAAATGGATGAAGTCAATACTTTCACTATCTTACAAATGTAAGATAACAGGAAAACCTTATGTGATAAACTATACTTGATTATAATGGCTTATTTGCCACAAAAAAAAAAACAAATAATTTTGAACAAAAAATATAAATAACCAATTCTTAATATACTATAAATAATCAACTTAATTTAATTAATCTAATTATCGTTAATATCATTACTTTAATCAGTTAATTTACAAATGTTTCTGTAACCAGGTACTGTAGCTGCAGCGGCATCAGCTATCTTCGGGTTCCGCTCGTCTCGCCCCGCGGAGCCGAGTCGCTTCATTGCCAACTTCCCCTTCGTCTACCTCATCTACGAACGTCCCACCAACTCCGTCCTCTTCATGGGAGTCTACAGAGACCCTAAGAAGTAAAATATATTACTGTGAACTAGTAATAGGTAGTAACAGTTAAAGTTAGGTAGCATTAGGTAAGATAAGAATTTCAAATTAAGTGTCGTCCAAACTGTTTGTTCTTAAGATCTTGTTCTGTAAATCTCATATCTTACGTGTAACTGCTTACAGATGTATGGTACGATGACTATATTATTGTCAACTAAAGAACCATTAATTATAGTATCATAAGGATCAACTTGACCATGACACGATTGTTTCAAGGTTCAATTGGAATGGAATTTATACAATACTCAGAGTTGTTCCAATTCCGATGCACTTTTTGACAAAATGTTAACACATTTGATCATCATTGCCTTATTAAGTGCATATAGAATAATTTCAAATATTGTGTAATCATTTACCTGTTTTACTGATGACTTCCATACTTTCTTGTTTCACTTTTCTTGCTCCTCCGAAATAAATTACCAACATTTTGCACTTCCAATATGATATTTCTTCAAACACTCATCATCTTACGCCAATATCACATCACATTTTAAACTATAATAGTTTTTTGGAAAAAGCTTTAAATTGATTGCATAATCGTTTATTATTCCAACCAAATTGTGTTACGCCAGTATAATTATGTTATAGGAGTAAATGTACTGCGATACTGATTTAATTTTGTGATATCAATATCAGGGTAAAATCCCAATGGCAGTCGCCAGTGCACAGTAATACTAGACGTAACTTATAATTTAGACTAGTTATGTATTTATTTATTTTTGTTCTAAGACATTTAAATGCAAGATAACTTTCTAAAAATGGTTGTAAGTATTTCATGTAAGTAATTTAGACACAGTTTGTAATTTTTGCACTCCGTGTGCAATTAACGTGTAGATTTTTTATTAAGATTTTTTAATGTTTGTGATTACATTAAACGGAAATATGTCTGTGTGACATAATTTAACTGACTGTATTTTATTATTATCTTCCTAAGTTAAAGCATCCTGATCAAGTTATTGAAGTTGATAATCTCAACTTTTAATATGTTAACTGACGCAAAAATATAGTTTGATCTAACCAACTTACCCGGTTATTTGAAAACACACGTCTAAGTGTGAGTCCTGAAGATTATTCTCAACGGTTTAGTTCACATAGAGCCCAAAATTTCACCGAGATCCATTAATCATTGCGGATTCAGCGTTGTATAACGTCCTCAGAGTGGCACTACTGTAATGATGGCTGACGGCAAACTTGTGGTTTGGAGTGTAGCGTAATTAAGCATGGAAAAACCCCGCGTTTGGCGTACGCTTTGCCCCACTAGGAAGTTGATAGTTTTTTTTTGCAAAAGTTACATTTCTAGAAGCGTACGGCTAGGGAAAACCAGTGATGTTTTTTACTACTTTTATAAAATAAGATCCTGATTGGATCCTGAAATATTCAAAAACTCGTATAATTTAATTTTTCTTGGTGCTAAAGATGTTTAACTGCGGAAGGAAAGTATCATAGGTATAGTTCATGATTAGCACGAATATGTCAATAAGGATTTTAAACTGGTTTAAAACATCCTTTATCTTTGTCTTAGAATCAAAAATTATGAATTCGATCGTGATGACATGCCACAAGCCAATATAAAAATTTAATAAAGCGCATAAATCAATTGTTTAGTTCCAGTGTGGCTTCAAACTGCCTACAAAAGAAAATGTTACAGCATTATCAATTAAATACATCTTTAGTTTCGGGGCTCCTACCACCACGTCTTAAAGTAATTTATTATAGTTGTGGAAACGTGACAGCGCATTACACGGCGTCGAGCGTCGTCTCTCTTCCACACAATATAATTGACGTGGCAGTAACAACCCTGAGATTTCCGAACGAACGGGTAAACTCGCGGGCACTAACTTGTATGTTATTATAAACCAGTTATTTCTTGTCCTAGGTCAGTATCAAAGGCTCGACATAAGTATGGATAAAATATGTATAAAAATATGGAATCTCAATACTCTACATAGTTGTTAGCTTGACAAGATAATGAGAGCGATAGACCAGAATAGTTGCTAGTTACAAGACACACTGTTGCAATTTTATTTTCTCATAGCCTATGCTTTAATGTGTTAATGTAATAATGATGGTGGACTTTCCGAAGTTTACTGTTATGCTGAATATAGAAACATCATCATGATGCTAAACATCAATGGAAAATTAAATGTATATTTTACTTTCATGAGTAACTTGCATCTAATAAGATGAAATAAATCGACTGATTTTTAAGAGTGTTTCTTCTCAGATCGCTTTGAGCTAACAGCCCTTAAAGTAGTACGCGTCTATAATGATAGCCTCCTAATGTGCCCAAACTACAGGCACAGACGTATTGACACACAAGCGAAGCCATATAACATACCCAGACAATCTAGCTGACTCATTACTTTCAGCATCTCTTAATTAAATAAGACATTTTATCTTATAAAGAGCAATAAAAATGCATTCCACACATCGCACTGATGACTTCTACAAACTGCTTTAATTAAACGGCGCTATCGATTAATAAGTCAACATATGTAAATTAGTTTGTGATCTGACTATAAATGACTTATTAGTTCTAAATATGATCCATAAAAAACACTGTTCATGTCTAGACAACAAAGTATATCAAATTTGATGAAAAAAACGCATTTCCATTGTATGCAGTCATGGGTTGAATGTTAAGATGTATTAAAATACAAAAAAGGTTTATTTTTAATAATGGCGTCAATCGATTCCAGCAACGTGTGTCGTATTATTCAAGAAGCCAATAAAAGTCGGAGTAAAAAATAAAGTGCCTCTACATTTTTTTGCAAACACTGATGACTCATTCATGAAATTTACGAAATCATTTAAAAATGTTGAAGCTTATGTGATAATGTATTACGTTCTTAAATCCCTTAAAACTTATTCTACTTTTCAATTTTAGCATAAAATATCAGTAAGATTTCATGTTGAAATGAAAAAAAGTTAAAATATATCGATAGTATATTTGCAAGACTACAGAATATTCAGTCTCATCCTAATTCGATCAACCGTAACGATGTGATTAAATAACTAACATACTAACTTTCTCGTTTATATTTTCATAGTAAACTCGAAAGTGTTTCTTTAGCGAATTAAGTATTTAAGTCGATAGTTTGCGGGTGGTCGACGAAGCTAGTCTATTTATCTGCCATCTAGCAACTGCATGAATAGCGACTTTTTAATGCTCTCATTCAACCTATCGTCAATACGCTTAATTTTTACGTGATTCTTAAAAAAACGAATATAATAAACTAGCTGTTGCCCGCGACTTTGTCCCCGTGGGTAGAACATATAAGTTATGATTTATACCTGCCCTGATTTTTCACATTTTCCATTGTATCTTCGCTCCTATTAATCGCAGCGTGATGATTTATAGCCTAAAGCCTTCCTCGATGAATGTTCTATTCAACACAAAAATATTTTTTCAATTTGGACCAGTAGTTCCTGAGATTAGCGCGTTCAAACAAACAAACAAACAAACTCTTCAGCTTTATATATTAGTATTAGTATAGATATATAGATTAAGCTATAATTATAATTAGTTAAATATTTAGGTTTATTATAGAGCTAGGTTTATAATAAACTGAACTGAACTTTACTAACGTGAAGAATTACACTAGTCCTACACATACTTGTCTCTTATCTAGAAGCATGTTCTGACAATAAACGACATCGTTTCTCCATACGACAGAATTGGGTTTACTTTAAAATATCCAGTTCATTACAATGTCTAGTATGTTCGGCGTTCGCGGGTGTCCTGTAACGACGTAAATTAGTTTTGTTATAGAGTCCGCGTCGCGATGTTATCGCTCCTACACCGAGCACTTATCTCTGCTCTGTAACTTCCGTGTAAGATCTATAGTAGAAAGTGTTTAATGAAAGCTTCATTTTGGTAGTTTGTTTCGTATAAATCACCTTTAACAGTTTTCTAATCGCTGTGAAAAGGTTAACCCTTTGATGTAGATGACTGCTGAGTTCAAGTCAAATGTACCTACTTCCAGTTTACTGACACGTTGCTAACGATAGTTATGTGTGTAACAAGCGGATTAAGCAAATTAGAGAACGCTCGTTCTGACACACATCAACACTTATTAGAAAAACATTTATGGACCTCAAACATTTAGTGTATGTGATGTTATTTTCAATTCGAAATAGAAAGTTCGGTTTAAATAAATGGATTGTGCATTAATTACCATCACTTACTGAAATTAATATTTTGTAAGTAATTAGAAGCATGTGAGTATGTGTTGGATTGTGTTTTAAATTAATGTCGAGTATTTTAAAAGATTCGACATCAATTTATAAATTAATCAATGCGATAAAGAAAATTGAAACCGCTTAATAATTTACTTTTAGATTGACCAGTAACAAAGCAATAGGCTTTCCTGCTTTTTGACCGTAAATAAACTTACACTTCCAGTAATGACAGCAGTCTTATTTATAGAGTAACATGTTTGTAATCAGGCTAAGAAAATGTAATATGAATATGAATGTTTTTTTCCTTTTAAAAAGAACTAAAGGCTACCGTAGAAGACAAGGACTATTGATCAATTCGCTACTATATTATTAAGTAAGAAAATGAACTTTACCGATTAGTAAACAAAAAATAAACACGAAGAGTCATTCCTTACTATTTTCTAATAATGTTATTTCTGAACCTACTCAACTCGTTTACTAGTGACTGAGCAGACAATTGAGACGTTAAAGGAATGTCTGTTCAATACCGTAATGGCAGGATGAGCTCTGCAGATGTGCTGTGATTATGGATAATAAAGCTACCGCCCAACCAACACGGGGGTTACGAGCTAGAGCCGCTAAGAAAACATTGACTGTTACTAGGTACTCGCTACTCGGTAACTGTTTATGTGACGTGACATGAGTATCCTCACCGTTCAGTTGAAAATGCAGAATGCTCAGTTTTCACTTATAATGTACGATTTCCTGTAACTGCGCGGCTAATGACGTCTGGTTGCGTTGCACACTTTGTCCGTTGTTTTCTCTCTGCCTATCATCATTCATCATTTGTTTCGTTCATTTCCTACAAATTGTTTTCAATAATATATTTTGGAACGATAATTAACAACTATTTCGGTTTAACAAGCAGTTGTTCAAGCAGGTTGCGGTGGTCAGATAGTTGCGGTCATGGTAACTTTTATTTAGTCATGAATCATTTAATTTAATTAGCCGGTTTGAAACTGTTAATTTTTTTGCAAGTTTTCTCCCACATTCCAATTGTTACTATAATTGTTTTGTTTTTTTTTCATTCTCAAATTATTTAAATAGGTACTACTTATATATTTATGACTAAAATATACACTGTCATATTACCTATTATAGAATTGATTTCAACAGAGCTAATTATATTGTAAAAACGTCATGCATGAGTGCTTGTATATTGACGAAGACATGACCTTACGTATAAGTTTATAATATCAAAGTGATAACATGGAAATCGTCTCTAATTTATGATGATTGACGGCCCATCACCCGGAGAAAGTTGAAGTGCCTCACAATGTTCACGGGACGTACATACGTACAGAGTTTGTATGTTATCTTTATATACGATAACATATCATACCGGTGCGATGCATGTGTCACTCGATAAGTCGTTCTCTTATTAACTGTCGCAGAATACGTAAGCAGATACCTATGTTCATGTAGAGGAAGGTCGTCTGCTTTACACTTCCGTTCTGCTGCCGCTTTCTTGAGCTCATAACTTAGTTATTTTGAATTCGTACGACCGCTCTGTTTACTTTATATGGATTGTTGTCTGCCCTTATGAATGCTTTTCCCTGTTGCTATTGATACAGATCCAGTTTTTTATGCATTTTATTGCACACGTTCACAGTATGAATATGGGAGGTGTTTATCTACACGACCTATCTAAAATAGTTTTCTTGTCATCTTTGCAACGTTAGAAATATTTTGCAGTACATATAAAGCGCTCATTTTGATTGACACGTGGTTCAGTCCGTCTACATTCAACAATTGTTAAGCTGGGCTGAATTAATTGAGTGCTGTTCTTTGTGCCGGTCGTCGGGCGATTAATAAAGAGCACATAAGTAAACAATGAATGGAAAGCAGGTACGTAAATCCATCGGAAGTATTTGTGGCGTCGATAGTATCGGGCCGGCCACAATAGAACTAATTACCGCCTTAGGTTGGTGCGTGTGCGCCGGAACCGCGGGAAACAATGCCCGCCGACGGCCTACCAACTATTTATATATGCCTTTTGTTAACTCATCTTAATGTTATCACAATGGCTCCGGCGAGGCTCGGACTCGCGAAACTATTTGGAATTAACTGAATGTCGTCATTTGTTACTTTGCTAATGGCTTAATAACATTGTTCAGCAGTATCCGCAGATGCATCTAATTATGCTCATAATGAATGCGGCAAGTACGAAGTTTATTTTACTTAAATATAGACTTGACAAGGTGTAATCATAATCCTGGTAGATGTAAGATACTAAGAATTTCTGTTCCGGAAATAACCAATATCATTTCGATTCGTGAAACAGGAAAAAGTTTTCGCTGAATTAATATTAGATTTAAAAAAATAAACTATTTAGAAACGCCATTTATTTCCTTCTTTATTTCTGTAATACACTACATAGTAACTCACGTTGTTCTTGAGTTTGTTTACCTTACAAAGCAGGCGAGGGAAAAGCCCGGAAATGCACTGTTTCTTATACGTTCCTGAAGATTTGTGTTAACGCAGGCTTTATTTATAAGCTACTTGATTGACACCTAATTTCAATATCGTTTTCTGCTTTTACCGTTAATTATTACAAATTCCCTTATTATAACTCATATCTGAACGCATACTTACACAGATATAGACGTAGCAGGAAAAGGTGAGTCACGAGGAAAAAATACAAAAGATTATATAAAAAAAAACATTTTATTAGCAAACTAACATAGGAAAGTAAAAATATAAGAAATTCATTAAAAAACTGTAAATGTTGTAAAAAATTATGGTAGCTACATTTATTATATTACACGTAAGTACCTTACGGTGTGATACTGATTTAACGTGACCAGATCAAATCTGACATTAAGTCGGACACTAGGCTTCTTGCGATGCTTTTGCGTCGATTTGTGAGAGCTATCGTTCATGTACTTTGTCGCAATTAAAAAAAAACATTAACAGACATTTTATGATTAGGCTCAATCAATTTCAATATAATTTAATTTACTTCCAGGAAGTCTACAATAAATGAGTGGAACACGACAACATGACTAATCTCTTATTTTCAGTTTAATAGTTGCAGGAAAAAACCCAATACAGTGTCAAGTTACATGCAATCCTTTACGTTGTCAATACTTTGGGTAGTCGATATCCAGTCAATCGATATCGACTCGTTTGTCTTTATGTATATTTATTTATGCAGCATAATATTAGTGAGACAGAACAGGTTCCATAAAAACGTGGCGTGTTCGTTAAAATCAGAAATAGATTGATGTCATGCGACGCAAAAGTATTGCACGTGTTACAAGGGTTCGGAAGACCGTAGTGATTGGACCAGCGCGGCGCTGTGTGCATGGACACACACACACTCTCACTGTCATATAGATATACAGATAAGCAAAAAATCACAGCTCCGGTTAATCAAAATACAATTATGTTTTTGTTTTCATATTTTCTTCAACTTAAAATATAATTCTAAAAATAAATAATGAAGTATTGTACAGGACGGCTCAGTTTAAGGGCGACGTGGACGAGTGCTCAATGTTCATAATATCTCGAACTACGACCAACACTTGTTACTTATGCCTACTGAGAATTGAAATTTAAGTATGACCAATTACAATTAAATTAATGAAGCTTGAAGTAATTAATAAAAATGACATAATAAAGAATATTTTAATGAAATGAGAAATGATAGCGACGCCCTCGTGCGTCTCGGGTGACCTTTAATAAATAAACAGTATTTACAAAGCGACCGCGTAACAAGTGCTCGTCGATATCAAGTCTTCCACGCATCCCTTACAACAATTCCGATACTACATAAAATTAAATTATTCATGCAATTATTACTTAAAGATCCTTACAAACAAGACATAATTATTAATAAAATCTAATAATCAACTCAGGAACAAATGCAATAAAAATCGATCGATATAATCCTTTTCAATAATAAACCTTTTCAAAAAATGTACTCAAAAACCAACATAATTTAATATATTACACGAATATATCAACAACCATTTATGCACTCACATAATTTATGAAGGTAGCCATAGTATCTTAAAGTAATCTGGTAAATCTCTCAATGTTTCTTATTTAGGTACTTATTAAAACTATAAATTCGCTAGTAATTCAAATACCATCTAATGAGATACAAGTGGTAGAGTATAAAATTTACTTCGAAAGTCAACTTTTCTATAAAATTCATTCATGATACATATTTACAAGATAATGAGTATTGTTAAAAGAGTTTCCTCTGGCTTTATAACTATACTTTAAAACATATTTAATTTACGACAATTTCAATATAAAGCTTCATAGTACACGAACTTCAGTCTGATAATAGCATACGGCTAGGCATGCATACAATTCCAAATATTTGATTTTGTAAACAACAGTAGTATTTAGAGCATGAAGGAGAATACAAACTTTCGGTTAGAGCGTAGTACTATTCATCTTTATGCATTTACATCAACTATAAAGCGTTCATACAAAATTATTGCAAACGTAAACCGAAATACTTAAAGGGTTGAGACTCACTAGTGCAGCCCTCGGGGAACTAAAGTCTCACAGTCACACAGGAGCGTCAAGGAGGCAGTGTTCGTTCACAAATAGGTAAATACTGAGCATTGTATATCAGTGTCGCTACTGGCAAGATGCATATTATATCAACTAGTACAAACAAATCAGAAGACAGGCGCTTAGACGCTAGCTGCTGCCAAGCGCAGTATGAGAGATGTCGCAACAGTTATCATTATTTAGATCAACACAACTGGTGGATACTTAAATAAGTTTATTTTATGAAATAATTTATGATACAGTAAACTTAAATGTTTGATACCAATCAATAATTATTGGTACCTTAACATAAATCTTTCAACGGCTTTTAGACAAACGGATACGTTTCATTCTTTATTAAATTTAAAATGATTAGTTATTGTTTCTATTTTATTTCGTAGTATCAAAGTTAGTATAACTTGCGGTAGCTAAAGATAAGATCGGTAAACACTGTATCTAAATTAACATATTGGTACGAAAGTAGGTGGATATTCAAAACAGATCCTATAGTTTTTATATAATAGGCTCGACGATGTACGCATGACGTGAGAGTAGTATCGGTGTCCGTAGCCTGTCAGTTTATTTTTTATTTATCACGTAATACAAACAATACAAACGTTCTTTTGATAATAATTTATGTAATTGCTTTTAGAATACAACTAATGGAATACTTTAATAGAAAAATGGCTAGGTCGCGCCGCAGTGACATTGTGTGATACCGCGCATTTGACGTGCGGAGGCCGAAATATTACGACTTGACCTTAATTCCGGTGGTTTAATTTCAATCACGGAATATAATTGAACAATTGTAATAGACACTGCCTGATAGTCTATTAACAAAGGCAAGTATCGTAATGAAACTTTAAAAAATATTAACTTACTAAGCGTCCTGTCGATAGCCGATTTAAAAAAAAATCATTTTTTTATATCACAATTGTTTTGGACGAATAACGTTATCTATATCCAATAACTTCCTATCCTACAAGATTTTGAGCGGCTGATTAAAACGTTGTACAGTCTAGATTACAAAAACAAGCGGTAAGCGCAAAATCGTAGCTAGATAGACATGTATGTTGAAATGTTATCGTATTCATTACTGTAATAACAAGCTAGTCCGACACATTCCACCTGCTTGTATTATGTTGTAGGTGTACATCTGAAAATGTCAGTGAAACAAATTAGAGTTATGTCTATATTAGGTAATTACTTTCACTAAGTAGAAGGCAAGCATGCACAGTACTTTCATGCACTTTCATCCTCAAGATTACCGTTTCATGGCTAATAACTGGTAAGTAATAATCGGAAGACATAAAATGATTACTTACATAGGTGTCCGACGGTAAACAATATCTAAGAAACTATCCAGGTACGTACATAAATAATGACAGGGCGAGGCCCGTGTTATAAACACACGGACGGAACAAAGAAAGGCCAATTTGTTAGACGAGAAAGGGAGCACAATTTTAAAGACCGCGATTGAAACACCACTTGTATTTATAATTTATAGCAATCTGAGGGCAATCAGGCCTCTCCCAGTATAAGGCGAAAGATGTAATGTTAGGAATGAGAAACCGCTCTCCTCGTCGCATCGACGTCCGATATGGACACTCGAATGTGCCCGTCCCCAACAAGCGATTACGTTCCAAATCTAAAGCATTATAATAATAGCAAGAGAATTCGCTTTTTTTTTGTACAAAGCTTATCTACACATCGCAAAGTTACTCTAAGTAAATAGAAATGTCGAAAAGTAATGGTGCCGAAATACACGAAAAAATAAACGTCGCTGCTAGAATCGAGTGGAACACAGAGTACAGATGCGATAGTCGAGCAGTGAAAGATGCTGGGTTCTGAATACTCGTTCTTTTACTGTATTTTTTTTAATTTTATTTTAGAAAGTTCAGGCGTCCGCGCCGCAAGAGAAATTACTATAGCGCCGCGGCGACCGGTAACATCAGCGCTGCTCATCATTGTTCACTATTCATCCGATACTTTGAGACACATCGGCAAATCCTTGCCTAACCATCAATATTGAGTATTACCGTGAGCTTAATTCTTAGGAATCGGTGTCAGATTATCAACCTACTTGTACCAAATTGCATAAAATGTTTACAAATACATGACTTCTAACGTAAACTAGTATTTATGACTAATAAATATGGAATGTAAGTCGAGTTTATAATCTTGTAAAACACTTAAAAGTATATTTTCTTAGCTAAAGCTAAAATGTATACGGTAACGGGCGGAATTACATACAAATTAACAAATACGATTAACGGCCGAGAACCTTCACATCTCTCTTTCGTAACTGTCTTATTTCTCTATAAATTATTACTTTATTAGCACCTTACCAAATTCATCTGTGATATTTTCAGCCTTTAAGTATCGATTATAAGAAAATACATTCGTTATGATATCACCACGATAAAGTTCAATTGACTATCAATGGGGTGTGAGCGGTGTGCGGGGCGCGGGGGCGTGTTACCTCGCCTTGTTGGGCTTGACGGCTCCGTTGGCGGCGGCGCTCTTCTGCGCGATGTGCGTCTGGTAGTGCTTGGCTAAGTGCGCCTTCTGCCTGAAGCTTTTGCCACACAAGGAACACGTGAACGGTTTTTCCCCTGTATGCGTCCGCACGTGCACGTTCACTGAGTACTTATCCTTGAAACCTTTCGAACATATGGAGCAGTAGTGAAGTGATCTCTCCTTCCTAACTCCATTGGACGTGGAGGTGGCCGCTTGTATGGCCGTGCCCGACTGCGCTTGCGCCGTCGGGGCCGGGTTTTTACTTTGCGGTTTCTTGTATCGCCTATTTCCAGGCTTTGTGCTGGTCACCGTCGGCGACGCTGTCACTATTTGTAAATGCTGGTTGAGTTGGACTTCTCCAGCGGGTATCATAGTCACTAGTTCACCGTTAACGTGGTGTATGTTATACACACTCCGCGTCGGGTCGATTGGTTCTACGGTACAGAATGGTTGCATCGACTCACCAAGTTCTGTCGCTATCCTCTTTAATTTTTCGTAATCATCCGGATAATTTGTATCTAGCCGTGATAGTAAAATATCATCCACGCTTTGCGTCGAAGAAGGATTTTCACCGTTTGAGACAACGGTGGTGGTTGGATCTTCTAGTAATATCGAAATGTTGAAACGACTGGGTGATGTATTTGACATTACGGTATATATGTCGTCCTGGTACATGGATGGTACATCAGGTTTGTTATTATTTGTCGGGATGACTCTTTTTAATTCATTGCTAACTTCAACTTTCGCTGGATTTTTTTGTATGGTACTATATCTAATAAAGGCTTTTCCTTGCAACGCGCTTCTGAGTAAAGACTCATTCGACTCCGTATTTTGATCTGTTATTTTCCAGTCGTTGTTATTGTTATTAAATTCTACTTGATTTTCTAATAAGGTCGGTGTTCCGAGCAAAGACGGGCTATGAGAATCATCTTTTTTGTCTTGAAACTCGGGTTCTTCATAACTGTAGGGCTCTACCTTTACTAAATCACTAGTACTTAAGTCGGGATGCTGACTCTCTGAGTCACCGTCTTCATAGGTAAAACCTTCTACTTTTGGTAAGTCTTGATTGAAGTCATTTGGGAATCCGTTCATGTTTAAGATGGATTCGAGATCTAATGAGTTGTGGGTCTCGATATCGGTTGGACTAGACATGGATACGTCCTCTTCTTTAGCCCAGTACCGATTTGAGTTTGTTTCCGTCATATCGTGATTAAGTACGGTTAACGTGTATATTTGTCCATCCGTGTTATTAATTAATTTATTAGAAATTGCCGTGTCCGTGCAGGGATGCGTGCCATTTATGTCAGTTTCCTGGTTCCAGTAGAATTTGTTGAGATCTTCCAACATTGTATTATCCAAGCTACTTCGTTCGCGGTCCACGTTCCAGATAGAGTCGAAACTCTGCAGTGTCGTGGAGGATGTGGCGGTGGCCATACCACTGTTAGCGTTGACTGGCGTACCACTCACACTAAGCAAACTATTATTGTTCTGTTCCTTGGGTTCCTCTGAGAGCAAAGGGTTAGATCTTGAGTCGGGTGATTCCATGAACACATTGACAGAACGCATCTGTTGTTTGTACTGGGCATCAGTAACCTCGTTAGACGTCACGAAGTCAAAGAAATCCGACTTTGACAGTTCTGGGGCAGTGGCCGTCATGACTACCGTTTCATTTACAACCGAGGACGACAACTCGGTTCGTACTCTTATCAGGTTTGCTACATCAAGCTCGCAGAGTTTGTGTTAATCTTTGTACTACAATAAATATATCTAAATTTAAATAAGTGAATAACCCGGTATGACTTGTACTTTATTGGCAGTCGCTAGAGCGTCGGTAACTGATAGTGTGGAGAGGGGCGCGGGCTGGGGTGCTACTCGGACGTGCCCAACGTGCTCGAGTCAATCGGCGGACCAATCGAGTGTGCAAACTTGATCCGTACGTTACTTTTTCCCATTATTCACCCCAACCCTATTCCTTGCTGGTCGAGATCTCAGTATACACCTTCTTTTGCAAGGTAACTGAACTCGACCATATATTCCATGATGTTATGAAGGTCCTCGAAGTAGGTTCTCGTAGTAACGTGAAGTCAATCTGAAATAAAGAAAAGATAATGTTATTTAAGATATTCAGATCTCTGATTTTATCTCTATCTCTCTCATAAAAGCCAATAAATGTTGTTAAAATTATATGATTTTATCAGAACTGTATTGCGTTTGTTGGCGTAGTTTAAGGCAGAATATATCCGTATCAGAATGTTTAATTAATAAGCTCGCTCCGAGTCTTTAGATCCTGTACAAAACCAGGGCGAGCGAGTCACGCGTCGTGCCTATCAGGCATCACGTAGCGCTTGCGCGCTGCGCCCGCGCAGAGACCGCGCGGCCGCGCCAGTGCTTTTCGAGCCGGCTTTCAGCGCAAGTACTTTAATAAACTGAACATTACGTTTCATTAAAACGAAAGCAGAAACAAGATCATCACACGGTACGTAGTTCTAGCGGTCGCCTAAATATTTTACTTTCTACATTATCATAAGTAAGTTCTCATTTCCACATCCTTCTTAATGATTTCAGTTGCTCGTAAAGATTTACTCTTCGTGAAATAAATGTAGAAATTATGTTCTGTAACATTTAAAGCGGGAGGTTTATATGAGGCGTGTTCAATATACGTACATGTCGTAAAATGAGAAAGGTCTGTCAAACGACACGATGAATTGGAGCAAGCGCGAGGGACCGAAACACTCGATATTATGTTTCATCTGACAGCTGATACAATGGTAACTCGTTGATATTTGACGAAATATTATTTACTTGCTGTATCCTTTACAGACACCAATAATATTCATACGAAGGCGTGAATCTGTTCGTTAGATTCTCAACTTAATTAACCAAGTTGGAATTATCTAAATTGCAAGCTTGCTAAAAGGCTATATAGAGGGATGATCTGTCTCGAAGTTTCAAAATAAATAGCAGGGACTAACATTAAACCAATAGAATATCATCAATAATTTTGTGTGTTATAACTGTAGTTAAGTTGAAAATGGAATGTAATACTTTATAGCAATAAAACATTTTGGAACGAATCGTTAATTAAAAACAACGACGTTATTTTTTCAACGTCTTTGGCTTTCGGGATTCATGTTCTTAATTTAGTTAAGCATTGAATTATGAATTGTTGATGCGATGTTTGACTACATCGTCAGTAAAGATACAAAGACTGTCATGTAAAACAAACAAACTAGGATGCAGACGTGGATACTTTTAGAGTTGTTTTCCAATAACTTAATGATTTATTTTAATTTAAGACTGCCGCACTAACTTATTTCAGCTTGTGTCGCAGTGGGTTTCACAAATATTCAAGTCACATGACCTAGACGTTGGTCGAACCCGTAACGGCGTCTATATCTTGCCTTGGGTGTCTTTGTGCATGCCAATTGTATGTTTCTGAAACCCTCCGGCATAAGGATTTAATTCCTCAGTACGGGAGTCGTTTATAAAAAAAAGCTGATCAGTACTGACAGTACTCCACGCTTTTACCACACAAAGCTTATATTATCGTTCATAGTTTAATAAAATTGTATATAACCTGTCGTCATCTACTATGAACGAAACACTAAGTTAACATGCGAAATTGTTTTGCAACGAAGTCTGTTAAAAGTAGTGCTTTTGACATTACTTAAACTCTATTTCACAATCATTGAACGATCGAAGCGGTATATTTAGTTT
This sequence comes from Trichoplusia ni, assembly GCF_003590095.1. NCBI lineage: Eukaryota > Metazoa > Arthropoda > Insecta > Lepidoptera > Noctuidae > Trichoplusia > Trichoplusia ni. The sequence continues at coordinate 5,009,085 of NC_039481.1, forward strand.
AGATTGGTTGCTATAACATTGTTGATGGTTCTTGAGACATAAGTATCTATCATGAAGGTAAAAATATTGGGTCAAATTGGCTGCAATGTCTGCGTTTACGCTTGGTAGCGGGTAATCCCGTGCCGGAGCTTGCTAGAGATGCAGGCGACCATTAAAGCCTGCACTAAGGTCGCCGCAGTGGTTTCTGAGAATCTGTTCTCGTAATAGCTTCGTAAGCTATTAACTTAACCGATAAGCGTCGATTATTGCAATTGGTTCGGGTCTGTATTCACAACACGGCAACAAAATAGTTTAAGCGAATGATTGTAGGCATGCGTTTTTTTTATAATTACTTACAAAAATTTAGCTTTAATTGATAAATTAAAACAGGTGGATAATTAGTTGTTGCTCTCACTACTTCAAATAAATACTGTAAATTCTCGTATGTTTCGGTAGCAAATATTTATTGCAGTTATATTTTATTCTAACAAGCGAGTCCTGAATCATAGTTTCAATCCTGTAGTGAGGTAATTTAATCGTTATATATTATTTAATGGTATGTGGTAAATTCGAAAATACATAAGTTTAATTCAAACCCTGACTTAAGTAATTAGTCATAAATAGTAATAATCGATAAGTAAGGATGAGATTTTGATGACTTTGTATTGAGAAGTGGTATCTGGCGGCGGCTGTGCAGCGGCGGCGGCGGCGCGGCGCATGTGGGTTAACGAGCGCGGTTGCGCCACGGACGCTGCGCCCGCGCCGACACCGACCGACCGCTGGCTTTACATTAGCGGCTACACATACGTTACATAACGCATTGTTGATATTTTGATCAAATTTATATAAATTTAAAATAATTTTAAATTCGAATGATTTGTTCTAAATGTACCTATATGCGGTCAGATCTTAGAAAATCCTGTTTAAGTTACATATGCCTTGGCTTGCACTGTCACAAAAATGTGTGATTTTCTGAAGCGTCTTCGATTATATTAAAATGGTTTTGGTTTTTTTTCTCAAAATAAAATGAATATTAAGGCGAAGAATAGAGAAAATTTTGTCTCTAAGGTCTATATCAAGTAATCTAAAATTGCACTGTTCGTTAGCGCGAATACTCATTACATTTTATATCCATTAGTATTATTTCTAACTCCATGCCATCTGAGGCAAGTAATTAATGTCTCTTAAAGATTTATGTATCGGTATCTATTAATAGCATTCTTAAATTAATTGAAGAATAAAATTTCAACGCCATAGACATTGCTGTAATAAGATGTAGCTTTAAAGATACGTAATTTACGAGTTCTCTGTTACAATAGCAGTTGCTCGTCGAGTTTGGAGTAAGTCCGCTATTGTTCGAACGAAGTGTTATATATGAAAATATGGTCATTTTATTATATAGAACACTTCCGATATCGATAGTGCTGATCTAGTTCGATATCTTTAATTAACACGAATAAGCGGCCTCGATATCGTAACTACAATGGTCGACTTTATCTCTGAGCGCTATCGAACGATGTCTACAAATTGCGTCGTATTTACAACAAAAATAAGCGGACAATTAACTGTGAAGTTCCGATGTGGCGATAATGGCTAGTCAGAGCTGATCCAAGTGTTACGCGGAGCGAGGGCCGCGACCGACTCAGATGCGGATCGCGATACGCCGCGACCACAATGTGACGGTTTTAATTGGACGTTTTACATAGAATTGATTCGAAATAAACCTGAACACAACATGCTGCTGGTAATTCTGTGCGGCTCAAGGCAACGTGCAGCACGATGTTATGATACTCGGTGACTACCAATTATTTTGGATATTTTTATTCGATAATCGGTGTAGCTTTATAAAAACTCTGAATATACAGGTGCGCTACGACTTAGGTAATTTAGTTTTGTAGGTCAACGTTGCTCTTCTTTAATAGCAACAATTCCTGCAATGGCTGGGCAAGATAATCGGTAGACTTTAATAACTTAAAACTAGATATTTTCACTACTTATAACTTTGAAGCGACTAGTATTTAGTACAAAAAACTGAATGCTTCAAGTAATCAATATTTGTGGAGAAGATATAACATGTAAGTATCTATTGATCAATAATTATAGAAACAGTTTACAAGCAGTATAAATGCCGCTCTGTTTCATATCTACAGGTATTAGTAGTCAGCCGTAAATGGGAGTTGGCTGGTCGTTCGCATACCAGAGCGCGCGTCGCTCGCCGCCGCACGACCTCTGACATTTGGACAGAAGATGACCGCTTGCTACGTACAGCCTTTGATCTTTCATAATGTTGCAATTTTATGCCAGATTATTATAACGAGTCGGTTACCAGTAAAAGTGAAATTAACGTTGCGCTGCATATCTGTTGGCGGGCGTTACTATAAGCTCGAATGACACGCGGTTAATTGCAGTTCATGCAATTAAAGGGCTCGGCTACGAGTGTGCTTCTAAGTTCCGAAGATTCTCAACTTCCACAAGGTTCTGTATACACCTATATGAACTATCAATCATCAAATCTTTATTAAACTTTTTACATGTTCACTGTTAAATGCCTTACGCAAGCAAGAATTAATGGAATAATTTAGAAATTCCATTACACAGGTAGGTGCTAATACGTACGAAATCTAGTTAAATAATTAATTTGGTAGATAATAAACGCGTGGGGCTACCTATAGTGCTGTTATAAATGCCAATATGGGTCGATTGCGGTTTACATGCTGATTTATGGCAACGGGGAGACCGGTGGCTACGCAAGGATGCACAATCTAGTCGTGACATTAATGGCGGAGATTACTTGCTTACGCGCAACTAGAGTGCGTCGAATTCTGACGTAAAATATGGTTAGTATTTACATCGGATAGTGGTTGCTCGAGTTCCCACGCGGCGCGAATACTGCACCCGACACCGGCTCTCAAACGATCGGACACATGAAAATGTTGTAAAGATAGATTTCAATGAGTTTGAATATTTAATTCATTCTGATGTCAGCAACATGAGTTATAGTCAAGGAATCTAGTCAGTGATACCAGTAGCAGTGTAGAACTGTTCATTTCTCGTAAGCCTATATATGCTAATTTATTGAAAACATAAATCTATTTCAGTCTTTATACATTGTTTGTTACGAACAATTCTTTGGTGTATAAACGGGGCTTTATTAAATGGCTTCGCTTTCTTCTCAATATTTTATTGATGTCCTTCCAAATAGGAGATGTTTTATTGATGTGTATAACAGGTAGGTGTAATAAATTAGTTGGTTAGATTCTGTATTCTATGATCGGGTGTGTCGACCTGTCGTTCAGGTTTAGCTCGATTTAGGAGCTAAAATTATACTGCGATGACCGTTTTGTCCTACAGAAGAGCTTAGTGAACCAAGCTAATTGGACGAATCATTAGTCAGAATTACGTAATCCAGCTGAATTCGTGAATTCGATTCTAAAAATTAATTTACTCATCTGTTTTTAGATCGTAAACATATAAACAGATTTCGAAAATTAGTACTCTGTCATTTACTTAGATTGGTTTCTAGATATGGTAACTAAATATTTATTATTTAAATAACATATCTTAGTGAACATATAATTATGATATTAAAAAGAAATGAGCACACTCAATTAATCATTTCTAATCGTAAGTTGCAAATCAGTCTGAGAAAAAAAATCATAAGTTTGAAGTAATAAAACAAACATGCAGTATGTTTGTTTGCAATAAAGTGGTTGCAATATTTCAAATAACAGTAAATATTGATGTATAATGTAATTAAGAGTCATCAAGTATCTAGAGTCGAGCTAAAAGTACGGCTGTAGTTAATTTATCTGCATAGGACAATACGCGTGGGATAAGCGTCAATCACGAGTTCGTGTTGGAATAAGCCATGATTGACCTACATCGCAGGTGCACTCACAAAAAAGAGAAACTGCAGTATTGCGGCGCACGAAAGAAAATCTTATTATCGACATAAGGGGCGATATTCGAGACGGCCGCCTGCTCCAGTTACAGAAAACGCTCCCTCCGATTTGGATCCGGTTCGATCTGGTTTCGTGCGAACCTGCCTTCACTCTCTTATGGTGTTTTAATCACAGTTATTTACAGAGTACTTTATAGACATTGTCGAAGTAAAAATCTTTTCTGTTAAGTAAATAAAACAAAAATGCATCCGTTCAGTTTAAGCTTCCTCTCCGCAAATCACTTTGGAATGCAATAAGTTTGAATCTTAGTGGGGTCCGAGCTCTTGCAGCAAACACGAAACGTCATGTACTTTAACAATAGATTGTCTGTCATATTAAAAGAACGCTAAGTGCGTGCTGTTTCGAAGAGTATGTATTATATTATTCATATATGAATTACGTAATTCAACCAATAATATACTGTATTCTTTACTTTATGAAGATAAAATCTGATTGAACTCCTTGAATTTCTAAACAATTACTATAGAAATGATGTACCGTCGCCCACAATATAGTTTAATTTCGAACAAAAAAAGTGAAATATTAAGGTCGAGACATAAATGTTTGACGTCCACACAAAACAGCCAGTTAGCTTTTGACAGTTAACTCCTTGTCGTAAAAAAAATAAAAAGGTATTGACTAATTGGTGCGCACATGCACGTTCGATTATATGCGAAATGTGCTAATATAATACGGAGGCAAATTGGCATTAAACTTTTGACAGAGGGTCAGTGCGTGGTTGGGAAACGAAAGTAGCACCTGGTGTAGATTCGCTTTTGTTATTTTTTTCGAGATAGTCTTACGAATATTGAATTACCCACAGAGGCTTGGATGTCACGGTTCACTTTATTACTTTTCGCACGTCGCTGAGTATTATTTTTTTCCTCATTTAAGAGTATGAAGAGATTCGATATTACACGCAAAGTAATTAATCGAAAGTGTTGAACTACTACTGTACCGGATATCAACCGGTTTTCTATTTTTGTTAGTTTTATACCATCGGCTTCCACCTTAAACTATTGTGCTACCTTATAACTAACATATCCGATTTAATTATTTTGTGCTGGTATTTACAAAAAAAAAATATTTCGAAATAAGATGACCGGTCCGTAAGCAATTGAATGACTCAATAGAAAAATGTTGTTTTAATTTAAAACAACAGTTGTGAGGCTAGGAATGTTTGCGTAGCTTTAATATCGCACCGTGCAAAAACCCATTCCGGATTTTGTTATTATAAAGTAACTGAGAGCAAAAGTCAATGTAATTATTCGTTCACGTATTGATCTCGGTATAAATAACGAGTTGTTGCAACTCGTTACTTGCCATTCGGGAAGTAAAATTATAGCGTGCATAAACACTAATGTTTATACGAACATACACATTTAATGTAACTAGAATAAAATTACAATATCATACACTTAGGTTTACTTTGAATCACTATAGCATTATATGATCTAAAATAACTTAGATTACAATGATAAGTTTAAAAAAAGGTTTACGTATCAAATTACAAACAAATTCTTGTAACATTAACTAAATATATTTGTACTACTAAAATAATCTGAATCCCCATTATTTAAATAAAGTTATAGAATAGAGAGTTCAGAAAGCAATCTACAATCGATCTTTCATATTTATCGATTCTTCTTTCACATTAATAAACAAAACATACTCATTTCATATACAATCGGAATATATGGTCTATTAGTCGAGAACGGTCGAGTAATAAGTTGTATCTTGGTTCGCAATTACTAACGAGCAGTAATATCTCATATCGCGCCTAGCAATATGTCTAACGCAGAATCTTAATAAAGCTCATCTGTGTTACTGCAATCATTCGAGGTTAGTTCATAACCAACAACTACTTGCAATGATAACCAATGGGTAATCAATCAATTCTTTTTTTTAATTTTGTTCGCACGCCAACTAATAATTTATTTTAAATATCTTTGTAGATGTTTCAATGTAAAATTTTAAAGATATAGTTATGATTTTGGTGACATTAATATTTGCTGGGCGGTACTCCGTCTAGTTCCGCCCAATCCAATCTTTGACATCAATACAATACAACTTAAAACATTAAATAAGTATGTAAGTATTTAGCTTTTATAGATGTATAATATTTAAAAGAATAATCGTATTTTACACCCAAATACTAATAGACGACTTATAAGTCCTTCTAGGCGCAAACAGAAACAGTAGTCGTGTCGCCTAGGTACGTAAGTATGCATAGAACACGGCTCCGATCGCTTTCCACGGTGTAAATGACTTCAGGTTAATAATTTTCAAATCGTGATCTCACATCAATTTATTTCACCATTAATAGTTTGTCCTTATTTATAGGTATTATCACGTCTATCGGCCGCAGTTTCGTAAGCTGCAGTTTAACATCATTTGCATATTCCGCGCCGGTGTCGATGTGGTCCCGCGCTGTACATCGAGCGAACACTAATAATTACAATTTACAGGCTTTATGTATTTCTAGTGAGACATATTTCGGTCGATAACTTACGACGGAATTGTTTGTTGTACTTTTGTGAGATACTGTATTGCCCAACAGTATTGAAGAACTTCGAAAATGAATGGAAGGAATCATTTGTACAAAGGTGTGTCTCCAATTTACCGGATTATTGACCTAGTACTAGTATCTTGGCAGGAAGAAACGATGGATTACAAATTCATAGATGCTTCCGCTGCTTAGAAGTCATTTATTTTTTGATTGATATTAATATACATATATAATGTGAGTATAACAACAGTTTGAATGTTTATTATAAATAGGTAGAACGAGTAATGGAGCGATGACAAGTGGCAGATTCGTGCGCAGCGCGCCGCGTAGGCAGCAGTACGAGTCGCGGATGTCGGGATGATCCAGATCGCGACGAATCCTTTCACCGCACAGCCTTGAGCACAGCGTGTCCCAGGACTGACCATTACCGACGCACCGTTGTTAATGTCCTATCGATTAACATAGATCGGTACTAAAAGATTTAGTGCGCACTGACTATCAACATTTATAGACCTCACTATTGTGTTCGACTTCTCGCATTTACGATATGTTGCTTCTGGTGAATTAGGTTAGCAAATGTTAGGCCGGTCCCAGGCCATCCGAATCGATGACGAAAAATACCGGACATGTCCGCCAATTAAGGCTCCCAGCGAAGAAGCCGGTGCGCAACGCTACGCCACGCCGCAACGAGACGGGACGAGTAACTACTTTTGCAATTTAAAGCAATGAATATAAGACCGTAATTTTCTTTCTTAATAGCTTTTCTTAATTGGGTTCGATGATTTTTCTCAGTACTAGCGTCCCTGTGATGACTCTGATGGCATGTTTGATGCCAGAGGTCACATGGATATATTTTCAGCGAGGAAGAGTCTGCATTAACAATGGATGCACCACATTATAATATTCCGGCATTACTAATCGAATTTCGTACACTATAATTTGCGGTTATTATGTTGCTCTTTAATGTTCTCTAACAAAGAAAGTAGGTGTTGTCTAATGGTATTTAACATCCGCAGTTGCTGTTTCACTTGGAATATTTCATATACTTTCCTGTTCTGAAGTTTCATTTTACAATAAATTGAAACAAACACGTTTCATTTCGATGTTCGTGTGCAGATGTGGATTTGATAAATAAAACTAATTAACTCAATTTTTATAATAAGTTTTGTGAGGTAGATTCATTTCGACCCCGAAGCAGCGTATATTGCGAATAAATAGGTGTGAGTAAACCGTTCCTAAACCATTTTAATTAAAATTGTATTTCATTAAGAAATAATATTAAAACCTATAACTCCACAATAAAACCCATTCATGATTAAATTAAATGACTGTAAGTTTATCCATAAATGTAGTTCACTGGAATAAGTTACATTAAATTGCCTTAGTGCCAACATTAAAACCTTAAAATATCACTTCCTTGAATCTATAGTTTAATTACTTGTCGTCTTCCACATAAATGCATCCTTGTACGGATTCCTGGTTCGTCTTCTCATAAACTGACGTAAAAAATGGTATGTCAATTGTTATTCGCCCGTGACACTTTACAATGGAACTTTCGTAATGAATATAGCCAAATTACAATTCGCAAGTAAAAACATGCACCCAGTGCGGCTGCAAAACCTGAATTGTACTTTTAATTGAAGGGTTCATACTTCGTGGCTGTTTATCAAGGTAATTGCAGCAGGTTTTAAGTGAAAACATATTTTATATTCTTTCTTAAAGTGCTCTACATATTGACATTTCGATAAAGAACTGTGAACCGCAATGTTGAATAACTTATTACAAAATCGGGTATTATTACTACGTTTTAACGAATCAGTTGTAATATTTAAATCGAGTTTTGTTATCTGAAATGATCTATTTAATCATTTAGGAGTAATTCGTTCTTTAAGAACGACGCTGCCGGCATAAAAAAAATATAAAATTTTATTTTAAGCGGCGCCTTTATAGTGCGTGTAAGTGACGTCAGTTTTAGGGATCCGCACCTTTAAAACAAAACACGGAACCCAAGTTGACTCTGCTGTGCGTTCAAAATATCAGATACCTAGATCCCTTAAAACTGTGAATAAAGTGGGTCTAAAACCGTCAGAGATCCTCCCATGAACTCGTATAGCAACTCCCATAAAGCATCGTCCCATAGGGCAGATAAAAGCAAAATAACGAAAACCGTATGTTTTCACATAAACCAGTTTTTACTTAGTATACACATTTGTATGAAACCCGCAATTTTAATTGTCACATAACCGTTTTTTTTTTATTTAGACCAAGTGTACGGATTTTTCAGGCTGACTTTTATTATTCTTATTGGCTGCTAAACGTTACTATATAGTTCGGGTCGAGTCAGTTCGTTTCTGAGGGTCTTTCGTGCGAACCTTGAAGTATTTTGTGTACCTTGTTGCTACAAATATTTGGATTCGTTTCATACTTCCTGTTTACCTAGAAGCTTTTAATAGCAGTTAAAATTCCTTTCAAATTTAAGCCATTTATAGCTTTTGGGTCAAATCATCAGGTTAATGCAAATAAATAGGTTTATACAACTATTTCAATCTTTACATTAAATATTAAGTTATTTTAGTTTTATATACTTATCGTTTTAAGAACAATACTTAAAACGAAAGATGGCATGTCGTTATTATTTAGTCACGCATATGAAATTATTCACTCAGAAACACGTTTTGGTTAGATTCATTCGCTGTTTTCTTTTTTTTAAACACCGTTGTAGAATGGGGGATACAAAATTAGACGATTTGTTGAATACATTGCATTTCCTTACGAACATTTTCATTTATTTTTCCCGGTATGTCTATTCTCCCCGTTTAAAACACTTTCTGAGTGTTGTCCAGGAGTCGAGCAGATTGTACGTACAACTCTTGTACTCGTACTCGCTTCGTTCCTTAGCGAAAATATTTGTAAACCGAAACGACACACTACACGGATAACGACTAGATTTATTATAACACAACACAGATTTATTATGGCACCTTCACTTTTGCCGGAATATGACAACATTGACTGCAAATGATTTATTGTAATTTGCTGCATGTAAAGTACTGGATAAAGATATCAAGGACTGAAAATTAGGCTGCGACGAGAGATCCGATCGCATTTGTATGGTAGACTACAATGAATGGCAAAAACAAATGGCAAGGTAAAAGTCCTTTTTAAAACAACACTTTACTATTGTTTTGTCGCCTGTATATTGTACATATTCGTTTACAGCAAGCGATATTTTGTTGAAATTTTAGGGTGATCGTATATTTTCAGCAGTTAAGTGTGAGTTTTAATAACGAGTTAGGTAATGTTGTAGAACTTGTAATTTAAAAATTTTGTTTAAAAGAACTCACGTTTCGCTACAAATGTTCTATTAATAATTCCATTACACGACTGCATTTATTTTTTTCCTGACTATAAAAAAACGGAGAGTACGCGATTCGATTATCAGTTGTTTTATTTTACCTTTTATGAGAAATTCATGTATACACAATTTTCTCTTTATTAACTGACGAACATATTAACATTTTTTATCGTAGGTTTGGCATCTGTGTAACAACGATTAATTTTTTTTCATGGAACGGTTTAGAACGTGCAGTTCGAAGAAGGTTTTAAAATCGAACGTGAAGTTAATTTAGTCAAAGTATGTATATTAAATTACAATATCACTACTATTTATAAGTTACAAACATTTTTTGATAAGTATCAGTTTCAAATGAAAACTAAAGTAGGTAGGTAGGATTTTTGTACAATAACGTTATCCTACAAGCATAAACACATCTTGGTGTTAGGAAATTTCGTTAATATTTTCTTACTGATACCTTATATTCCCTAGAAGCCTCTACACTTTCAACAAATACAAATTAATACAGTGTTCGGGGCGTAACTTATTGCTTAGTGAGGCCATTTCAATTGTGAAAACTTGAAATTTTATGATTTATTGGCTATTCTGCTCCATAGAAAGTTAAGTTCTATGAAACACCAATACAAAGGGTCTTTTAAGGTGTTTAAAACCAATCCCGACTGTATTTTGTTTCGAACAAACTATTAAAATAATAATATTCGCCTAATGCATTGTTTATATACCTCTGAATATTTTGCGAATTCGTAGAATATGTATAAACAAATAGTAAAACGTAAATATGTTATTGTGTTAGGAAGTTCTTAATCTTGTTTCAGAATCGACACAAAACAGGCCAATCTATACAACATCAACGTTTCTGCGCTATGTTGAAACCTAAAAATTTTGAATTACAAATGTGCGTGAGTATTTACGACGTGTACGAGACATAATTCAGTGGAAAGCGGGAAGTTAATCCACATTATTTATGCGACAGGATTGACACCTGCAACCCGGTGGTACGCCGTACGATTCACGCCGCGATCCCGCCTCGTTTACACTGATGCACATTTGTGATAAATTAGATACGCCACACTCGAGAACCAATCTCGACGGGTCGCAATCAGTTTTGCGAAATGCTCGTTTCCTCGTAAATTGTTGAAGGTTTACTTCGCAAACTATGGCCACGTATGCTTTGACTTTAGTGTTGACATGTCCATGCGTTTCATTAAGTCTTTAAATGAACCGCTTTTCATATCTATAGAGTATAAGGAAACACCTGTTATGATTGTGAATTGATTCAAGTATGATTATGGTATTTAAATGCTAGTATTTTAAGTAATATTTAAGGTATTGAAGGATTTCTAATTTGATCACACAAAGCTTTATGCAGAACACGAGACCAGTGCTGATTTAAATACAGAGATCGATTAAAAGTCCAATCAGATCGCAATCATTTAATTACTTTGACTTGTGAATGAGGTTTCAAATTAATTTTGCCACATTGGTTGCATCTCATTTCGTGTTATTGATCTATTGACTTTCACTTGTGCATAAAACACGTCACGTGTTTATTTTTTTGTCATATGTCAGAACTTGTGAGATTTTGGAAATTACTTAGTAATTATGACATTTATCGTGACATTTATAAAAAAATCTATATTGTTGTAAATGCCTACATTAAACTGAACATTGAATACATATTTTTTTTAAGTAATAAATTGTTATTAGTATGTTAGTTACTTCTGATGAATGCTGATAAAAGCTTTACTGGATTTCTTATTACTATTCAAACACTTGGCAGCTAAGTTCGTGACTATGAATGTAATCAACATAATACAAACATAGCCCAATGAATACAACAAAACATGCAAATGCAATTTGTTTCAGTAGAAATTATAATAAATGGACTAAAAATCAACCCAAATTTTTAAATTACTCTATCATTAAAAGATATTTCGTCATGTCTATTTCTCGGTTAGGAAAAAAAAACGATTAAAACGCAAGATAGTCGTTCGCAAATAAGACTGTAAGCGGAATTTCACTTATGATTAATTTGCTACAATAATGACAAAGATTGAACGCCGACGTCAGTTGAACGCTCTCTATTCAAATACCAGCGCAACATACTTCATTCTAGTTTAAACACGAGAATAGTTTAGGCCTCTGGTTCAATGGTACGCTTGATTTGGTTCACTGATCTCCATACTGTTCAAATATCTCAAATATAAAAAAAATCGTGCTCTAGCACTTTCCCTACAAGCCGCATTCTTCGAATAATAATGTCATAAGCACAACATAATAATTACGTTATTAGTATACAATTGGTCGCTACTTTCCACTTTAATTTATAATCCCTTAGTAGGTGCTTATGGCGCTCAATGGAAGTGATGGTACATTTGTGTCTAAGAGCGCACCGCGTTGTTTTGTGGGTCCACCGCCGGTCACGGTGGATATTTGTATTGGCCGAGTCACGTCCACTAATCAAATGCTGTTTGTTTTTTGTTTACTTGCGCTTAGACCTTTGCTGCTTTTTCACTCATATAAATTGCCACTATTGCCGATAATGGACAGACTTTTATTTCGTTTTCTAAATGTACAATGAGATAAAGTAGGTATTTAATATAAAAGACATCGTACGTGATTTGTATTTTTGAACTGGCCGATATCGGTCATGATTCGTGGTACCAGTTTATTGTAAGCAGGCCTGATAAAAAGGTTGCTTTTTGTAACGTAATTTGATGACAATGGGTTTCCCCTTTTTCCAACAATTAAATCAACTACGATAAACCGAAACTGCAAAATATTGTCATAGGTTTTACCCGGTGAGTGTATGGAATACAAAATAAGAAAAACATTATTATTGTAAATAAAACCGGTGTTCAAAATAAAAACCAAGGGTGACATCATCAAGGATGTTGCGTTCCTGCCATTATTAACAAGAACATCAAACTAATTTTAATGGAGCTTTCACCGCGTTCTCATCTCGTTTTCGACGTGAATTCTTGTTCAGAAAGGTAGCCATCGTTGCAGTAAAAACTGGCGTTTAAATTCTAAAGCCCCATCATTCAAACCGCAGTCTAATAACTCTTACGTATACGCAATAATTTCATCCTATGCATTTTTAGTTTCATTTTCCTCGAAGCGTATAGAGATACCGTAACTTTGAAGCTTTTTTGTGCACATTCTATTTATATAAGCAAACAGTTGCTTCACACACTTATTGTTACTCAGTCATAGTAATTCAGTCTTATTGACAATATTTGCATAAGTAATATACCATTAGCTGTTCGATTTCTATTCAAAAACAATATGTACGATTGTTATCTAAGTTTCAAAATAAGGGCAAGTCAGTACATTGCACAACTTTCTAATACTGCTATATGTATATTAACAAAACATTGACACATTCATTTTGATTGCCGTACTAGTCGTGATCATCCCGCTAAAGTGCTCGGAAACAAATTGGTTCAACAACTAGTGTGGTGTAAAACGTGCGGCTGATCAACTGACCTCGACCCAAGAGATGCGAGAAATTGAAAACACGCCCCACTTAACCTGGATAGGAGTCCATTAAGCTATTAGGGCTAGCTGATGCTATCTGTTTTTATTAAATACGCACTAAACGTCTGAAAGTTGAACTATAAAAGACTTCCAACGAAGACTGTAACGGTGACTCTACACTACTCTTATAGTCTATTCAGTCTTTCACGTAACAATAAAATACATGTATTAATATAAATACATTGCGAACGTACTAGTGTTGTCCACGTGGCACCGTTTTATATACATTTTTAAGTGTCGTACACATCTGCATATTCACTCGCCTTTCTAGTCTTGCAGTATAACTTTTTAAAGGTAATAAAACAAAGCCATTTAACAAAAGAAATATAATATAAGTGGAATTGTTTGTCAATTTATTAAAATTGGATGAGTCTTAATTACTAACCTCAAGTTCTTTAAGTATATGAAACTTTTGCTAGACCGTTAATTATCCGTAATTATTTGTAAATCATTTCAGTTATATTCGCTTTCACATGCAATGAATCGATGGACCAACATTAAGTGAGCTTTATTTAACGATACTTCTTAAGTCCTAATGCCGAGCTCATGCAGTATTGATGTTTTCGCTTATTTGTAATTTAAATTTTGAACGTCGGTGAAGATAAAATAGGCCTTTGATAGCTAACTGTATGGTTTCCAAAATTATCATTACAAATAAATACATAGTAACGGACATCTGTATACACATTATATATTAGAATGATGGTAAATATAATTTGGAAATCGTTAGACACCAAAACCAATTCAAATAGTGCTAAGTTATAAAACTATTTCGTTATAGCGAGCGTAATGAGGTTATATTTATTTTCATTTAACCGCAAATCATTTTTATATTTTAATTGGACTCGTCATTTCATCTGACACGGTAGCCGATTACAAACATAAAAACTGGCCTACAAATACCTACAAATGGTGATGGTTTTCCTCGTAATGTTATAATTGATCTAAAAAATAGAAATTGGACTCTATCGGATAGCGAGTAAGTAATTAAAGAGGCTTGATATGATTGCTCTCAGTTTCATCGAGCACGCGGCTGTTTTTGCATTTAAATCGTATGAAAACACGTATTTATGATGCAAATGAGAACACTTGATTTGTTCTCGCTTGCACTGGATTTCGCTTGTATAGAGCTTTAAGTTACGGCTTTATTAATGTGAATGCTTTAGTGCTTACTCATGTTCTTGTGTTTGATGGATCGGAGTGTCGTGTGTGTTAGTGTTGTTACATACTAATCAGAGGTTGATTTATAATCGGGTGTTAGGTCGTGTTACCGTTTCGTTTCTATATTTCATTTTGAATGTTATTTGTGGTCTGTGACTTGAATTAATACGAGTAGTCATTACTTTATTTCATAAAAGAGAAACTGCCAGTTGAAGCTTAGTTGTATTTAACGAGTTTCGTCCAAGCTTGTCTAAACAAGACTTTGAGTAATAAACGAAAAATAATAGAAAAACTAAACGTTATCAGTCCCTAGAACTACAAATGTTTATAAATAAAATTCAAATAATTGCATTAAGTATTTCCCAAATGTGAACAGATAACATGCTCATTAAAAGTTTCGAAATGAAAAGAGTTATCATGAAAAAGGTTAATAAACAATTAATGAAACAATCAACAGTAATCGTGATATAACATACAGATCATCAAGCATTTCTTTCATTATAGATTTGCATAGATAAAACGTAATTTGTCTCAACACGCGTCGCGTGCGCATCGCTTCATTTATTGCTAAACAAAAACTAATTCAGTAGCCAACCAATTAAAAGAACAGTCTCACTCATTTTGTTGCAAAACACTTCATATTATTTTACATATTTTTATAATAATAGTTATTTTTAAATAATATTCGTGGAACCGGCTCGATTTGTACTTTTTTTACAAGTTTTGGTTTACGATCTTGTTGTTCTATATTATGTATAAATATGGTTTACTGTATACCTAGGCATGTCTACAGTAAATTAAATTCGATTTACTTATTCAGAAAAAGTAATGGGGCAACTTCATAAAATAAATTTCCATATTTCCGTTTAGGGCTTCATTTTCAACTCAGTATGTTGTCCCTTTACTGAGATATTTACTACGTTAAATGTTGCATACATTAATAAAGAATTATTATCGATATTATTATAGTTTTAATCTACACACGAACTGCTATTTTAATAAGTATAAACTCATTATTTTACATTTAATGCGAACTGATAATAAATCGTTTAATTTTTAGATTATTCTGCCCATTATTGTTTATGATTAAACCTTTTTAAAATGTGTTGACATATAATAATGATGAGCACAAGCTACGTATTAATAGAGTTTATTTTTAGCCTTCTACGAGACACGTGGCATGGCTATCTACATGGTTATCGCGTATTGTATCGTGCCTCGATAGCGGTCAAACTAGTAGGTCAGTGATGAACAAAAAACTCGAAACAGGATTTCTAGTACATATGTATATAATCCGCATGATTGATACGGAAAATGTCAATGACAAAGCTCGTGCCTTTCGTGACCACGTGTAAAAAGCTCACTAAATCTGTCATCTTGACAGCGGCGCATGCGCGTGTTAATGTTCGTCTTTTGTTTGTTTTAACCAGTGTATTTTATTGTTTGATGTAAACGTTTAATTTAAACATGCAAATGTAAATATTGAATGTATAAATATGACTGAAACAAACATGTTATTTGGAATTGTTAAAAGCTTACTATGTAAATAATAATTTTCGGACTGTTTTACTAGATACTATAAAATTATAAAATAATTGTGTGTAACCCACTATGGTGTGTTAATAAAGGCGTTCTTAATTGATAATAACACTACGTGATACGTCCAGCCGTATCTGTTTTCATTTTTATTACCAATAAATAAACGCCCGCCGAGACCCAAATAATCGTCTGGGTTTTGTCGTCAGATGTGACTAATGTAGTCAGTATATTTTGCATATAAATGTTGACTCGTTTGTTACTTTAAACCTCATTTATTTTTTATCAGTCCCATTTTAAGGAAATTTATTCTACGATCAGTTTCGCGTTGATGTCTTTTGTACTGCAAAAAAGGGAATGAACATTGGACAGTATTTAACGCCAGTTTAAAACACTTTGTATTATAGGTATTCAGATATATGTGTTGGTATCAACAGCAATAAATATATTTTTTAATTGATGACGGTTTCTACACCTAACTTAAGTTTTATTATCAGTATAAAAGGAGCACTTTTTCTCGACGTTCTCAGTGCTCTACATAGATAAAATTAAATCAATACCTGGAAACTCACTCGAGTTGAAGGTAGTTCCGTGTCTGTCGACGTCCGGCAAACCTTCGACATTTCCGAACAAACACAGTTGAATCACCCGCGCGGGAGCCGGCGGGTCGCGGAGGCTGCGGGCACGCGGGCGGGGAGGAGAGCGGGGGGGGGTCTGCGTGCGAACATACGCCTGCGAGGTCGCAGTCTTTTTACTCGCATTACCTCCTGACATTCGAACTTAATGGAGTTGCCTTATTGAAATTTAAGCAGAACGACTACCGACGTAATGGAATAAAATTAGGTTATCGTAACGAGAAAACGGTCTTCGAGTGGCCATCTTTAAGCTCTCGACGGCCCAATAGGAATTCGAAACATTTAGCAGAGGCCCCGCGCTTCGAAAAGCTCGTTGTCTCGCTCTCCAAACGGCCGAACACTCGCGTTGGAAAAGAATAGATATAGGAACGCACTCCTATCGACGAATAGTCATTGTTCTTGGCCGTAATGGTACAAAATAAAGACAGAACAGCGGTTTTCGTGACTGTGAGACAAAACTATAGAAGTCAACGGGAGCGAGTGAGATAGGAAATAAGGTTCTTAGGGTCGATGGCCGAGCAAAGGAACTTAAAATTGGATTTTCTTAAGAAATATGCTTCATTTAGGACACGTCTATCATAATCTCAAATGTGAGTAAAATCAGCAAGTTTATTGATGTTTGCCAATGTGCAAGGGCATTAATCAGCGAGGACTGGTATGCGATTATATTAAAAATCGAATTAACAGAAGTTTAATTTTAGTATTATTTGCAGATTTATTTGGTTAGACCAGTAAAACTAAGTACCTACAAACTAATTACGTTAGAATATTTTATTGTTAAACACTGAATAGCAAGCGTCTATAAACAGTTATAATGTTATTACGCAATGACGCACGCAAGGATTCGCATGAATCAGTGCATCGTGCGTCCCATGCGTCCCGCAGGCACGAGGTGCGCGTAGCGGGATCGGGCACCCCCCCCCCCTGCTCTCCCCTCCCGCTGCCTTCTCCGGGCCCCTCCCCCTCCCCCCTCTCATGCGGCATACGGACCGTTACGCCGGCGTCCTTGGCTGAGTTCTTTCTTGCGCGGGCGCAGCAGGTCGGTGTGAACTCGTTCCGCGCTGCTACCACTGTGCACGTGTGCTTCCCTGTGTTGGTAATCTAACTGTGTATGCGTGCACTGTTCACGTGTGTGCGTGCATTAGATTAGTCCTAACGGATATTACGGAATTTGTTAGATAAATGCCTCAAATATGAAGTAGCAATATTGACTGACTCTATATTTAGAGCTCCGTATTTTATTTAAAATTCTTTAATATGTGGGCCCATTACCATTCAGGTTTAGTTATGTCTGTATCTGCAGTAGCAATGACCGACGCCTGCCTGTCTAATCTGTATCCTATTAGGGATAGCGAGACTGGTAATTTTCCACCATCGTTTTTATTTTCTTGTGTTCAACGAAAGTAAACACATAAAATTTTCATCAACAATTGAAAGTTATTATTATGACTATTTTGAACCTCGCGTTTTAGTCAGCAGTCAAATATTATTATGTCTAGGTAATAAAGGCGTATTAATTGCGTGAACTGCGCGACCTCTTGTCCTACCTATTGTGTGATTACGATCTGTTTTTATCACGTCACTAATGACATTTATCAATAAATTGCAACGTGGCCTTACGCAACATCCTTTGTTAGTCAGAGTTCTTTCTTGATTCTTATACATGGCACAGTTAGTATGAGCGACCTAGATTGTGCTCTTAAAAAACCAGAGATGAAAGAGATTCTGAGAAAATTCACAATGGTCACGGTTATAATGGATTTTGATATTGGAAAAGGTTGTTTTTTGTTTCTTGTTCCATCCACTTGATGCGTTCTTGTTACAAGTGGGTTTTTCCAACACAAATGCGACTACAAGCTCTGATTCAGCCGGCAATTGTTTTTTTTTTTCAAACTAGATAAAAAGTTGTGTGGCAAAAACATGTGTGTGAGTGTCAAAAGACTTTTCATTTAAGGTGACCATACTAAACGGTAATCGGGGTCAAACATTAAGAAATACTGATATGAAAATAATTATTGCAATAATTATAGGCCAAGACACATGGATCACACGGACGTGAAAACTTACAGTAAAAATACCTACATATTACTAATTTAAAAACTGTCGCTGTTAGAAGTAGGTACCACGACTCAATCAAAAAATGAAACATAAAGCGACAATAAAAAAATAAAAGCTCACCGACTGGAGTGCCGTTTAGAAAATCCAAATACCTACCTACCTACCTAATTGCCGGCTTCTATATTAAGAATCGTTAGTAGTACACATTTCGCAACTCGGACCAATAAAGGTCGCTACCGAACTAGAGGCGTTATGGCGGCGCCGAACACTTAAACAGTTACAGCCGTCTTTAATTACTTTTTGTTCTTATTACCGATTTTATTTTCGTACTCGAAAGCTTTTAATACGATGAGGCTGTGCACTTATCGACGTTGAGCAACGAGCAAGGACGATCACGCCGCTAATCGTACGGCGGTTGTCGCAATCGCCGCAGCACAGTTCTGCTATCAACATGCATTACTACCAGTCCGACTCAAGTGTACCGCTCTCGGCACTTGTTTCGTTCGACGTTCGATTACCTCGCGTCGCATGTCCACTAACATTACTGTTGTGCGTAACTTAGATATTTCCATTTAAATTGAGCAGTAAACATTTCATCTGAAATAAGTTTATTTTGTGTTCATTCTATATTTGAAATTAACTAGAGACTAATTGTTCTTAACAACACAATTTATTTTAAATATAAGGAGCATCCAGCTTGATATTTTTAATCGTCCGAGTAAGTTTCCCGGCAGCAGTGAGTCAGGTGCTTGTGAACCGGGCTTTAGTATGCCATCGACGTGTTATCTGCCACCACGTTATTTAACACGCACGTGGCATTTGACAAGGAAGTATTTATAAGTTCTATCAAGTTTATAATTACTAAAGTATGTATTACGCCTACCAGAGATGAAATATTACTATTATTATCGACCATAAAATATTTTATAACAATATAAACTCGAGCCCAAAGCACTGAATCAAAGAGTCATAAATGAAAACAAATTAAGGAAGTTTGAACTAAGGTATTGGTTGAGTCGTTAACTATGTTAGGTATCTTATTCTTATACGCTAATGTCGTATTAATAACAGTAAATTATGGCAGGCCTAAGTTAGAACACGCTTCCCTCTAATAAATATGCGAGCATAGAGTTACGGCAGCATAAATCTGTTTTATACGTCGACATAGTACAAGCGAGCGCCTTCGGGCGCGCGGCGCGGTACGGCGACACGACCGCCGCGCGGCCTGCGCTGCGGAGCGTTCCTCCCTTTATAAACATTAACTCCGATACCAATACCGCGCGTATTTGTAACAACTTAATCATTCCTCCACAGATCATGCGAGAATTTGTTTTCTATGAAACGAATACGTGAACTAGATTACCGACCAGCCATTGTAATATGGACTTTATGTGTATAGTCGTAAATTACAAAATGATGATATGGAACACGTGCTGCTAAACATCATGCGGCTTACCTACGTATCGCGCCATGAATCAGATTAAAATACTTACACACGTTGGTTAGACGCATACAGAGGCAAGCGGGTGACGTGTGCACAGTGTCGGTGTGTGTGCCGGCTGGCTGTGTGCGTGCACACATACAGCGACGCCTGGGAGGTTCAACGTACCAGTCGCCACTACGAGAGTTCCTTGTTCCACTTTACCACTGACACTATATTATTATTGTTCCAATGGAGTTTCCGATACGAGCGAGGCTTTTTTTAGAGTCCTTATTTTTTATGATCTCGCTTGCTCAGTTACTGGAATAACAGATACCTTCGTAGCACTTCCGTACTGTCTCCTTAAGTAAACGATACATTTAAAAGTTTTTTTTCTCAAAGTACTACAGCAATAATTAGGCAACATTATCATACCATTACAATTGGATTGATGTAAAACAAAGCGACAGTAAAAATCATTGGAAGTAGTACTTCATGATAGCTATAGTAATTTAAATAAAAACATTCCGCATTAATTGCTCCCGCATACCGAGCACCAATCAGGCAAGAATTTCGATTTCGAAGTTTTAGTAACAATTCGACCTAGTACATACACCCGACTTTTGATCGCCCTATATACGACGACCTTGGTTTTTATAACTTAAATTAAAATACCAATGCTCTCGTTAAAATTAAGCTTTTATCATTTAAGCCACTAACCCTTACAAAATGAGGTAAATATCGGAATTGCGCAAGTAAATTTGAAACGTATAATTGTGTAAGCAATTACTGCTCCAAAGTGCGCACGGCATAAAAGTTTAGTAGTGTAATAAGTTTCAAAGTCATAAAACGATTCATAGACACAACACAATTATTATATTTCGTTATTGAAACGAATTCCAGTTAAATACGCCACAAAGGATAAACACACTTTAAAAGACTATTTTATGAAATTCCATTAAAATCTGTGCAATGGAAAAGACATCAACGCGCGATACGGTTGCATTTCAGGTGAATAGATCATGTAGCACATGTACACATCTGCATATTGTATATCTCTGGTATGTATTATACAAACCAGTGTAGATCGTGCCTTAAATATACCATTTTGCTATGCTATTTATCTAATGACGTCAAAGCTATTTTCAAATTAATTGCACGACAGCTGTTAATTTATACAAAATCATGATTGAATAGTTTTAATTATTCAAGTTTTTAAATATTTCATTCATTCGTCGATATGAATCATGAAAAAAGGAAGCGTACTTATAATGAGATTATTAATGAATTGAAGGATAAACTAGATCTTCTGGCTCTATCACAAAATGTATTGCTTTGAATGGTCTTAAAATGTTATTTGAATCGCGTAATAGGTTATCAGGTAAGAGATAAATGTATAGAGCAAGGTTTAGCCGGAACGATATTTAGCGATACTTAATACCTACATATAAATAGTAACTAACTGTGCGCAATACCACCTCATAAAAATTGAAAACTGGTTTTGCAACATGCCAACTTCAGTTTTTTAACATTCACACACAAAGTTTTATTTCTTTTTTATTAATGTTATTAATAGTTGTGCTAAACGCATGCTAACATGTTGGGTTTAGACTAATATTAATGTGAGCTTACGACACTTTTTTACGGTTCTGTACCCAAAGGATAAAAACGGGACTCTGTCACTAAAGCTCCGCAGTCTGATATTTTGGCATATTTCTAGTACAAAAAATAAAGATTGAGGTTCATTAAAGATTGTTGCTAACATAAAATTTGTTAGTGTTTGTTTATCTATAGCCTGTTTGGGAATCCGACTCGCACTTGAACGGTTTTCATTGATACAATAAACTTTTTGACCTTCACAGCCTATTGAATAGAATACAGCCCTTGTCGCGGGCACACGCGAGGGTATGACGCCATGGCAAATCACTGAGAGTCTGTATTTAGAAACTGCACGTTTTCAAAAGCCGGGGTCCCTACGGTTGGAGTAGTCACTTGCACCACTTGTCTATCAGGGCCATGAAGCAGATATAATGGTGAACATAAATAAATTACCATCGCCAGCTACATAAGTTACAACCAATGTTTGCTCGTTCTAATTGTAACCGCGTACTCTTGTAAAACAACTAGGTCAAATAAATGGGGAAATAGAAATACAAGAAACCAACCGAATTATATGTACCTATAAATATTCATAAGTCAAAACAAAGACAGACTACTATAATATGGCTACAAATCGAAAGTTCTGGAATATTTTTACGAAATCTTGGTATTTTAAGAAGAACCTTCAAAATTTGAGTGTCGAAAAATACTAAATCTCTGAACATGGTACAAAAGAGGTGATATATAAGAAAAAACCTAAAGCATAAATTGTCTTGAACTATTAAGAACACGGAAGACATAAAACGATACATAATAACGGACTATATTAACCAAATTTATTTAACCTAGTACACCTACACGAAAAACTTGTTCATACATTTACGATATTGTTTTTTTATAATGAAAGTAATTGATGATCTTAGATACAGGCAGCGCAAGATTAATTCACACAATCAATAAAGATGACACATACACAATGACACAATACAAGAACGATGTAAAATTATTCGTTTCTTTTTGTAAGTTATGATAGTAAACATTTCTTTCACCTGTAAAAATTAATAAAAAACATTTTTACTGTAAACGTTTTGTCAGCTTGTTATTTTGATTAAAAGTTTTCCAAAGGTGGTTTCGTATTGAATTACAACGTTGCTCATTGTATATGTATTTTTTCAACTTGGTTCTTTTTACGTGGTGTCGAGTTTTATGTTTTAAGAGAGTAAAAATTAATTAACACAAAAATGTTTACAGTGATACTGCTACACGGAGTTAAATAAAGAAAAAAGTTTTGGATTGTGTCAGTAGTCGACGTCATAATCGTAATAAGAAGCAAGAGAGCCAAAAAACTTAAAAGCTTAAAGCAAACTCCTACTTCTTTGTCAATGTTTTTGTTAGAGCCATCTAACGGGTATAGATACTATGGGCCGCGCCTCGCAAGAAAAAACCTAAACAAGAAAAGTCTGGCAAAGTTGAAGAAGCTTTGTATCAGATTGCTTCACTATAAGAATGAGCAATGATAATATAATCTAGTTTTAAATTTGAGCAATTACCTGGCCCAAAAAGTCCCAAAAATATACCTACCTATACAAACTTTTTACACAATAGTTTACAACTAAAACTTTTTGAACGATCAACTTTATTAAGGTATGCATGACTATACGAAGGTATGGTAATAATATTTTAATTTTATGCATCCAGTTTTCCCTTCCACAAGGTATGCGAGATAATGCTCACCTCGTCATCTCATTAAAATTATATGTATTCTCAAATTGGAATAAGCTGTATTTTACGAGTAAGACTACAATAAAAATACTGACCTCACCCACCAAAGTAGCTTTCTTTTCAAAAGTTTCGATATTAAATATTTAGTTTAAACGTAAACTAGGATTTGTTTTAATCAACATAAAAGATAAAATTATTTGAGAGCGTTTCTTTACACAGTGTAGTCCAGAGTTGCATCTTTGGTTGCATAAACATTATCTTAGATAAAACGGTCTCAACAACTGTAACTGAAGCGAATCAAGTTGGATTGTATAAAATTAATTCAACAATATACGGATACACATACTTGCCATTTCCATTTTGAGTAGAAGTGGACTTAAAGCATCATCATCATTATCTTTTACAAAAAATATGATTGATCGAAATATCAATCTTATTGCCATTTCAATAAGATCAAAAATGTATAATACAATTACCAACTATGGCGAAAGCTAGCAACAACTTTTGAAAGCAAACGTGTTTCTAGCCATGGCTATATGACTTTTTTGTAACAAGTTTTGTATTTTAGGACGCCTAATATATACGAAGCCATTCTGACTTTTATTAATCCTGAGCTTAACTGTTTTACACCAACTTGTGCTATCTTAATAAAATAAGGGAGCGATGTTAATGTTTGTTCAACATAAAGAACCTTAAATTAACTGTGAATTATAGAACTATAAATGTAGGCCATACTTCCAAAACATTGAATAAGTGAGAATAAGGGTTGTAGACTACATATATAAACTTCTTCTTGTTTGATTGACTGACATTATATTCATAGGCATAATGTGAAGCAACATCAATATAGCCGCGATAATTCGAAATCCAATGATGTGTCGATGAAAAAAAAGCATTAATTTATTCGAACTGGATATCTGAATGTTAATTAACCGGAAAATTTTATGTGATTTTCAATATGTATTTATTCAGCATTAAATTATTTAGAGACTTTTAAATAATTAGATGCTAAATAATTCAGGGAAGCTAACAAAACAAAAGTCCAAAAAAGAACGATGGGTATAAAACCGCTACATAATAATTATATCGTTGGTTCAGTACATCTAAATAAACGTAATCGGTGTATGATGCAAAGGTTAACACAGGTTGTCTGTCTGCTCGCAGCCGGCTGAGCAGGCAGCATGCGCCACAGCGCGCCCGCACTACCGCCGCACTGCCGACGTCGCGCCGGCACCCTGCCCTTGACTCTTGCCCTATGTTAACGGCATCAAACCATGGCCAGAACAACGACTTTATCATCCTCGAACGCGTTTGCGGTTACAGACACTACGTCAGCTTAAACTGAGATAATATTCCGACATTTTTGGCAGTACCCAAACAACACTACCATAAACAACTTTAACAAAGGATAAAATTAACTTTTATGAATTGATTTAACAAAGCGGTTTCGTATAAGAAGTGATGTGGAAATTAACAACCATAAATCGACCCAATTTATGTCGTTTTTTTGTTGAAATAAAAACCGCGAAGCCTTAATAAATAGCACGCAAGCCATACTTGAAGAAATGCGATGTCAACCGAGTGGCTAGGTCGGTCCACTTGTTCATAATATTAACATAATATCTTGTAGTATGGCTGATCGCAGGCAACAGGAACTCTGTGTGTTTGATAAAAAACAAAGTACCTGGAGCCTCAATAAATAATTTTAAGCCGAACCTGTCAGACATTACTGTTGTACTTGACAGCGATGACAGCCCATCGAGTAAGTATAGCGTGATATATTTATTGTTCGCGATCAATAAAAGTCTATTCATTAATTCAGTTCGTTGCAGATTCAATGAGCACCAGCGGCGGTGGAGGTGCATACAGACGAGATGACTTACGAATGACTTTCACCTTCGTTGTCATCTAAGTCTCACGTCATTCTCATTCCTTACGGGACCTTGGCGGTTGAACAAAATATAACTTGTTTTTCTGAATAAACATAAATATAGTATGTATAATGCTCACCTTTCAGTTTGATGCGACACCTGACGAGTTTATATCTGCAATAAAAAGAGGTGACTGTTAATAATAGTCTCAGCAGCAACGTGTGAATCAAAGCCGTATAAAATATTCTAAGAAAATATTAAATGATAATCCTTTACAGGAACTGTAAGGGTTTTGGCATGTATACTGTATGTGCTTTATCTGAAAGGTGAGACATATGAAACACGTATAAAATTAAATGAAAGAATACCTCTATATCATAACGCTGATTTTAAACATTGAGCATAATAAAAAACGAATACGAGATTACATGAAACTAAATAATATTTCTTAAATTGGTCTTTATTGTAGTTTCGAGCAGTATTTGTATAACATAAAACTTTGATTTGTTTTTTATTGCCGAAAAGCATCAACGAGTTTCAAGGGAGGTTCAGGCCGTCAGCTTTCTACACGACTGTACTTAATGCCCTGCTCTATATACCGAGCTTTGTGGAGCTTTGGAATGAATTTTGCTATTTAAACATTATGAATAATTTCACTGTAACCCACATACATTTGTATAGGTAAATAAATAATGTATGTTTGACAATAAAGGAAATTATTCACTAGTAGTTAACTATTAAGGTACCGAGTTTATATACGAGCTTAATGTGCGTACGTGCATAAATGGGTGCATTAAATGTTAAAAGGTTGTTTGTTTAGTTGGAAACTGGTGCAAAACAAAAGTGGTGCAAACCGCAGAACCAGTCCTGCGACAGGAAGCGACCTCGAGCCGCCCCTCCCGCGCCCCCGGCCCGCGCCCCCGCGCCCCGCGCCCCCTCACCTGCTGCGCGACCACCTGATCCAGACAAAGCGTGTCCTTCGCATAGTGACGCATGCAAGTGCATTGCACTAATAATACAGAGCAAGTCCTTTCCACGTCCGGTAGGCAACAAGCTCCGTACTCTACAAATAGGTGCTCTACCACATGATATCTATACTACTATCTTGCATAAAGCTTTATCGATGGTAAAATGACTTACATAATAGTCCGTGCTCAATCGTGCTACATGTTGTTTTAATTTATATTTCAATATCTTAGCTCTGTATTTCCTTATTTTATATCTAGATTAAAACATTTCAATTATAGAGAAATGACTTGAACTTAATCCAAGTATATGTGTGCTGGTAATAATCGACAGACTGAAATAATTGTTATTGCAGATTCGATTCGACAGTTTCACTACAATGTTTTAACAAAACATATTCTTTTAAAGCACAAGTAGTGTTTTGATTTTATAATTTTTTATTAAGTTACATATCTATCATTGAATATTGGAAAACCAACAGGCTGGATTTTGTTTTGCCTAACGTTGAACAGATAGAAATACACCACGTACATTAAGCAAAGAATTTAATATTTTTTTAAAGTAAAACACTTTCTCTATAAATTTAAATACAATAAGTCAATGTCTAATAATGTCTTCGAGTTCAAACGTAATAATTAATTCTAAAGAGTAACCTTGCATGTTTATAGCTATGACATTAAGTGTTGCAAATATGTTGCTTTTCATGAAATCACTAGGCTGCGATCATATCGCTGTCTGCGATTATACAAACATACATGGTTGCCGCATTCATGCGGAGATCTATTACACAGATAGCTTTATATATGACCGTAAGTAAAAACGCGATACAACGAACAGTGCGTTGATTTGTGAATAAACTTGTTCATAGATTTAGTTTGAGACCTCCCGTTTAGGTTTAGGTCGTAGCACTAAGATTTGAAAAGAAATCCAGTTCTCATTTTGACATGGTATATCTACTGTCTATCGTTCTAGCAACTGACATTTTGTTACAGAAATCGGTTACTAGCTATACAAATCGTGACTGAAACGCATCACAAATAGAATTGTTATTGTGTAAAGAGTAAAAGAACAATGTTGTCGAGGGCAGGCACGGCGGCGGCTGAGCGCGGCACGAGCGCCGCCGCGCGCACAAAGCAGCGCTGCGTAACAGGCGAGTCTCATCGGACCGCCCAAAGAAACGATCTCATAGAAAGTAGAGCAACTCATTTATTTATTCAGTGCAGCAGCGGGTGCGAGCGAGACGTCGCCGTGAAACTGGCTCATTAAAATAAAAATCCGATTTTTGAGTGCAACTCGCGCGAAGTGAAATAAAAGTTTCCGACGAAATTTGCTCGAGTTATTCCAAAAAAGGCGCGCGAAACGCCTCTGCGACGAGATCACAAGATACAAGTGCGAGGTGAAACCGACCGCAATAGCCTCCGACACACGCGCTCCGCAGCCTCCTGCGCGTTTACTTTCATACGTCAATACCTAGTCTGATTTAACATTGCACACATTGTGCTACACTAAACGCCTCAAAAAGCAAGCCCGACAGCACCGCTGAAAACGTCCTTTTGTTAAAGAACTTATGCATTTCTTTTCCGCATTACTGTGATTGTTTTCACTATAAGAGCGAGCCATTGTGTGAACATTACGCAGCCTGGCGTTGCAATAAGCGCACGATATAATGCAGCTCTATAATCACAGTCACGAGTCACGTTATCCGCACCCGTATTCGCTATGTAAATAACACCATACACGACATTCCGCTGCCCGACAAAATATTAATGGTTTCTCATTTTACATTACATCTATTGACTTGAGCGAGTTCCAGTTTAATTAACAAAAATATCGATTGCAAAAACCTTACGCAGGTCTGTGTGGGCAAGTGCTCTCGTTTAGCATTCCTCGTCCAAGCACGCCGGCGCTGCCCGCTCTGCGTACTGACGGCTGTCATTACTTAATGGTATTTTCTCGTACGATTTTCTTTATTAATGTTGGAGTTAATCGCCTTTACCTGACTGATATTTTCAGAGCAGTACATGTCAATTATGCGCTCGAAATTAACAAATGTCTGAAGTCAGTTGTGAAAGCGCAGTCGAATCCTTTCTAGCTTTTAAGTATGAATAAATTTTATGATTTACTGACTTGCAGCCACTTATACTGTAATGGCCAATAAAAATTGTATCGGACTGAGATCTCATTTCTGTCAATTATATTTTGGAAAATCGTTTTATTGACAGCAATAAATGTAAAAGGATTTATTATAATTAACATGATATATACATTAAGTGCATAAAGGATAGGAACATATAAATAAACTCGGCTCTCGTGTACTCGTGTAGACATTATCTATATTGGATCTAGCGAATGGCTCAATTAGTTCTAAACCTAACTTCTAATTAAAGCAGACCTTTAAACCTGTACAACTTTCGCAAACATGTCACATGCTTATGAAATGTGGATGAAATACCAAAATTATAACAATAAACTAACTTTATTATTTAGCTGTCACCATCTGTCTAACTCTTTCGTTAATTCCAAGACTCGATAAACAAGTGTTAAACACTACGATACATGCTTGAATAACATAAAATATAAAAGAAGAAAAACAAATTGATGGTGGCATTGATTGGCGTTAAGGTCCCGATTCCGTGTAAAACAAACTTGAAAACTCCCCATTAAACTATTATTAAGCCATAAATTAAGTAAATGGTAAACAGCGTGAGAACCCCGGCCGGATTGGGTAACATATGCCTTATCCGCAATATTGCGTACTTATTTTTTATTATATCAAAACCACTGATTAAACGGCATTATTACACAGTTCAAAAAGCTATTTATTTTAACCTACTTTAAATAAATGTTTACGTTGAGCAAATATTCCGAACACGTTTCTGTAACATTTTTCCTAGACGGGCAAGAGACAGACCGTCATTATTTCGTGGTATTATCTAGTCTGAGCACAATTGTGTCACAAATGAATCACACAACATTTCTAGAAGATAAAAGAAAAGCTGACCGCGCATGCGCTCAGCAAGCTGATGTTTTGAGAGCCACGAGTGATACCTATGAAAGAGAAACGCTCGGCATGTTAATATTGTAGATAATATGCGTGTTATGTTGCATATATTGCGTAACAAGGCCGTCTGCAACAATGTGTAGAAATTTATAATAGTTAATTAAGTTGGAATACATTAGCATCTTATCGTTGGCTAATAATCATCTAATTATAAGTTAAATTATTGACCACATAGGTTAATGTCTACTATTTGGCGCCACGCTATGACCGCTTTCATATTTACATTCCCTTCCCATCATTATTGTCAAAGAAAGCAAAAACAAATAAAACAAATCAGCCAAACAAGAAAATCATTATTAACAAATTGAGTTTTCTCCTTCATACGTTAATTGCTTCTGCTGGACTATTGTTTAAGCGATAATTAAGTATATTGTACCGTCCACTTCATTAGTCATATCTCTTGATTACAAAACTCTAAGTCCCCAGTATAAAATGGGAAATCTGCTGAGTAATTGATTACTCCAGTAACGTACCGACATTACTTTAACCGAAGCACGTAACTAACTGGAGCACTGAATTAATAACTGTTTTAACTCGAAGTGCGGCTCTAGCGTAATTATTATGGTTTAATAGATTTTAGATAAAATATCATAACTACAGACTCTTTTGAACTTACACCGAGTTTGACCTTCAAAAAGTTAGTTCACATAAAATTACCATTGACATTTTATTTGAATTAAATGTCAACTTAGCTGACACTGCCGTCCGTCTACATAAAATAAGAAAATTTATTGTACATTCATAACAATGACTGGAGAACTTCATAGAAGTAATTAAAAAATCTAACAATATTCCAGTCGTGTTTATTTAAATACTGTTCAGATAGTTCGTGAAGCCGGGTGTTAAGGTGGGTGTTGACCGGCGTTGGGGCCGATATGTAACATGTTACAAAGCGAGCAATCTTAAAGTCAGTTCACTAGTCAATGCGCATTGACTGTGATTGCTGGCTTTGTAACATGTCACATTACGCTTGAGCTGCTTGCATTGGTCTGTACCCAACTTTATTATCTACTCGTGGTTATACGAAAGAGTTCTTGACACACAAAATATAATTATTTAAATTAGATCTGACCAGCCGACATTGTTCAAATACATTTATTTATTAAATGCAGTTGAATTTCATGAGAATATACTCTGTTAATTATTTTGAATTAGGTATTTAATTGTAATTTTAAATATTGTATTGTAAAGTAAAAATTAAAAAGTATTTTATTGAGCTATCCTAATGACTTTAGTGACTTTATGTAAAATTAAATTTGACATATAAATAAAAAAACATTAATTTCTTTGAAGTATTTATATTTCTCATATAGTTTTTAATAAATTGAATAGTTATTGATCAAGAACATGATCAAATTACAAAGTTATAGTCGCTATTTCAAAGTTCGGATTAAGAGCTACATATATCTTATGCTCTAAGTTATATTAAGCATCTACATCTCATCAAGTTTACTGACCAATATAAATAAATTACAACAATTCGGATAACTTGAGACTGAAATTAATTGACTGTCATAATTTGTTTACTAACGCTACTAGTTTACCAATAAAGCCAACCAACTGTCAAAAATGTTACACCATGTACTAAGTAGTCTAGAAGAAGCCTTGATCTTTAGTACTAACCGAAATTGTTTATTAATAATATACCTTTGACCCGAGCGCAATGTTAGTTAGTGATGACGTGATGAGTACGTGCGAACCGTGATGAGTGCTCACATTACGACGAGCCGCCTCCGGGCCCGGCTGATGTCTTCCTCGTACTCTCCACTGTATTATTGTCAAAGCTATCAAGACACCTCCTAGCACAGTAATGTCTGCAATATACCGTCTTTACCGCGAACGATATAAATGGCCGCTATGAATACCAACATATTTTTATATGTCATAGATATATCATGACATTGCGGATACATCCGCCATCGCTCGCGATCAGGATCGAGGTAGTCACGAAGCGCTCTGTATCATTTAGATATAATGTACTTAACATTGTGTTGCGTCCGGCTGGTTGCATAATATTCACCGGTAGCTAGGTACTACCTGTCACAGCGCGGGAGTTACGTCGCCTAGCTACCGCCGTAATATTAAACAATAATTACTACAGCTAAAAGGTCGAGACCGCAAGCAGAGCGCTCCACTGTGAACGTAATCAACGCTACGGGCATAAAGTTTAGGGCTCTATTAACGTCGAAGCTAATTAAGCCCTTGCTCAATTAAGGTTTAGTATGCCGTATGAAAATGAGTACGTACTCTACGTACCAATTTAGTACCTTCGTTAATTTATAGGGGAATTCTAGTTAAAACAAATATCAGGTTTTACTATCGATACTGGTAAATCGTAGAAGGCTCGCCCGGAGATAATACTTGTTAATAAATCCATTAATGAAATCTATTTGTATTTATACCTTGCCCTCTGACTCCAACACATTCCACTTGGTCAGAAGAAAGCAGGAGTAGAAATGATTATCTTTAATATACATTTATTTTAATGTACTTTTCAATTACAAGTTTATATTATCACAAAAATAATGTAGGTAATATTAATGTCGCTTGAAATAATTTGCCACACTTGTCTTATGAAACTCCAAAATGCAATTAGTTCAAACGTAACTTGATTGATCTACTTTAGTTCATAGCATTTATTGATTGAGCTAGAATAACGGTACTTGTCTAAGTTACGGCCAGCAATTTTATCCTAATCTTGTAGAGTTGTAAGAGCTTTTTAAATCGGCGATCACGATCATCTACATACATGGAAGGCCGCTGTGGGTGGCTCGGCCGCTCCACCGACATAACATCTCGGTGAATCGGAATGGCAAGTTCCACTATAAGTGAGAGTGAGCCATTATTATTACATTACAGCCGCGCCGACTAGAATAACAATCTATACGTCGATAACATTGAGTGTTCCATGTCATTTTAAAGTATATTTAGTGCTTTTTCGCCATATAAGTAGGTACAAGTGCCATCGGACAGCCCCAACGTACGTTACTTTGTTTAGGTTACGCTTTTATATTTGACTAGGAACTAAGTTTGCAATGTTGAAGTTAGAAAATCGGATACATCGATGAATTTCAAAAGAATTGTTCTAGGTTTTACCACGTTATTAACTTCTCAAGAAGTACATCTATGTTTGTGCGTCTACGTAAACTTTTCTAAGAAAACGATCGTATGTTTCTTGGTTACTAAAACGTGACATAAAACGGACTAGTATTGTATTATGGAGTAGTATATCCATTACAGTAAAGTTAAGTACAGCACCTAATAGGCAATACCTAATAAACATTCTAAATATAGATTTATTAACGATTAGAAGTCATTATAAAAAGCATAAATACTAAATGGTTGTTCAGCTATATCCATGTCGTGTATTGAAAGGTGACAAAGATGTTTACGTAATTTAAAACAACGAACATTATTTATTACTTTGTAAAGGTTTACCTTCTTCTAGAATGTTTTCCTTATAAAAGTGGGCTTCAAAGATTGTATCTGTTAATAACGTTACTTTCAACGTTTGAACGTGCAACTTTTAGAAGAAGAAAAATAAGTACTTAATAACAATGACTTTGTTAAGCACTTTCGTATTTATAGTTAATTTTAAAAGAATAAAACAGAATTGAGGAACAGTAATTATTCAATTCAGCGACAAGAGAAGTTTCACTAACTATCAAAAAGTTATGTTTCTTAAGTTATAAAATTAATTAGGTACTTCTACTCTATGATAGCTTTGACTAATTGCATAGTCGGAAAATCGAACGTTAACTACCTTCGGAAAATGCTACGGACATACGGAAGTAATAATTACTTAATTAGCATCCTCTGTTTGCATGTGATTCCGGCGACGAGGAATAAATGAGAAGAATCAAATTATAGTAAAAGTCCATCTTAGTAATATATTTTATTTATTTTTATGATGGAAAACAATCAACATTAAAAAAAGTATTTGTATCGTTGCCGTGTCAAAAAGGTTCTTGTAGCGCGTGGATACTGAATTTTTGGGACATTTGAATGTTTTTACCATTTAAGTTTGAATAGGAGAAAACCCAAAAACTATTGCGCTAGTACTCGTATTGATGACCAATTTAAAATGTTATTATAGAAACAAAATAAATACGCAAGGTCCCTTAATAAATTACATGAAAAAATTTAGGTTTTAATTTATTACATTATTTATAACAACTGACAATACTTTTTTTTTGAACAAAACATAAGCCAAATTATAGAGCAACTATAAATAGATAAATAATATATTATTCTATGTTGTGATTAGGAATCCATTTACATCAAAACCAAATAAACGCTATAAAACTATAATTATAAAATTTATATTCGTAAATAAATATCGTCGTTATGTCTGCAACTGTAGAATTTACTATTACTATAACGTGTATAACGACGGCTATAATTCTGAACATTACTGTCTTGCAAATAGGAAATATCATGACACACAAACTTTAATACTTACTGCCACTTACGTTTTGATCTGATCACTTGTTTTATTGACAAGTTTCTAATTTTAAATTTGAATTTTCCCTGATGACGTCTGACCAATGACGACGCACCTCGATAGATGTGATGGAGTCGTACTTGTTATAAGATCGTCTGTCGCTAATTAAGCATTGAAACCGATTGCTTGAATATATTCGCAAATGGTGAATCGTTCCCAATTAAGTGTCTATCTCCTTGTACGAACTATCGACCATCGTTGGTGGGTTGCAGAAGCTTGTACAAGCCCTTAAACAGCCAAGTAACACCGTTTTAGGAATTTTTGTTCGTCTGCTCGTAAAGTCATCGGCCAATCAATTAGAATCTGTATCATGGCACACCAAGGCACTTTGTCTCCTTATAAATACAATTGCATGAAGGTATAATGCGGTGTGTCACGCTAATTTATGTCTCGCTAGTTATTTGATAAATTAAAAAAAAAACGTACTTTAACGATAAAAACAAAATGAAATTATTTCTGTACTTTTATAGTTAATTATTTCTATTACGTTAGTGGGCTGCCATTACTCGGTACCGTTTGCTGGTGTTAGTTTGTAAGATCACAGAGCGGGCGCTCGCGACGCGCGCCGCAACCGGATGTCCCTCACCAAATGCACAATCACACTAACACAAACTCTCACGAATTTTTCTCCCAACACTTTCACGTCTTCCACTAATTATTATCCACTTTATCGGGCATCTTCAATTTGATTTACGTCTAGCTCTTACACAGCTCAATTGGTACACTTTTTCTTTTCGGCGAAATAATTTAAGTATACATTAGAGCAAACGCTCCCGTGCCGGGGCCGCGCGGCCTCCTTCCCTCGCCACCATTCTTGTACATCTCGTACAAAACGCCTGGCAATTAGTTACCGCCGCGTTAATGAGAATTTTGGGCTTAATTACACATGTTCGAAATTATGATTATATTGATCGTTAGTTAAGTCTAGAGCTTAACACTTAGAAAGTTAGTTTAATGAGAATCACAAAGGTAATTCAAAATTAATTTTCTATTATTATTTTCCATAATTTAATGGTATTCATCGTAAAGACTATACATGTTTCTAGTGTTAACGCAAAAACGATAAAATTTTATGAATATAGCCTTATGTTGTTTATTTTATATTAACCTGACATATACGTAACTCATATAATATTATTACATCTGGTTGTCATTATATTTACTAAAGATGCGGTAATGACATGCACTAGGTGCCTATAATAAAGGTTTAGTCATTATCGCATGAGTTGATTATATGACATGTATGTATATGCGTAGCGGTCCTTTCAGTTCGTTTGTTTTATCCTCAGCGCGTCAATGTCAACGCACAAATAACGATATTCAACGATACTGCTTTGGACCAAACATTACAATAAGTCCGACATTTTGTTTTCTTTAGGACTATCTCTACATTTACTAAACTTAAAAGTTTAATGTTCAGTGCGAAACTTGCAAACTTCTTAGCATACTTAGCAACAAGCAGAAGTATAAGGAAGATGGTGAAATTAAATAGTTTCTCTCATAATTCCTCGTACTTTATATTAAAGCAGAATGATACACGTGTTCCATAGTCTCGTGTTCCTAATAGAAGGTCAATAGGTTGTTGTATTGCGGTGCTTCACCGTCACTATTGTAGGCCCACTCGCATTGATGAAGAATGCTCACCTCTTACAAACGCGTTACAAGTTCATACAGCGTAATGATTGACTACCTTATTATGAGTGTTTACACTCAGTTTTGTTAATTAAAATATGAATAGCACTCGAAACCCATTCAGAACAGGTGTTTATGTTCTATTGTGCTTCAAGTGCTTGATTAGCCGTTTAAATACAACTTAGATTTAATTAGCTATGGTTTCTTGATATGTCAGTATTTTGAGATAAGTTTGACTGTTTATAAATAGATAACAATAAAAGACTTGCGCATACCAGGAAAGTTCGATTCATGAATTTGTAACTTTGAAAAACCCATACATACATAGGTACTAATTTAACATGTTAGCTGGTATAATGTTTGATTGAATAACAGTTTCACACGAGTCGCGTAGAATCACTCCGGAACTATTTTTTACTTGGTCAAATGACCAAGTGATATTCTATGACAATACGGAACAGTTGAGCTATCTTCGAGTATAGAATATAATGGAAAACGACAATTACATCCTTCACACGATATTGAATTTCAGGCTCCAAAAATCACAATGTTTTCATTGAATACTCCTTCCTAAAAAATATCTTTGTCCTCCATAACAAAATAAAATTTTAGCAACACGTCTAGCAATTATCTCTATTTCAACAACGAAATTCAAACATATAATGAGACGGTTGAATTCAATTGGTCAATCAATAACCATGACAGGCGCAAAGTGTGCGGCGTGCGCAGGCGGCGACTACCTCGCCGCACAAAACGACGATGCTACATAATGCATACAACTTTCTTTGTTAATGAACTCCTGATATAATAATTTAAGTGTTGCACAATTAACTTTTCTGTAATAAAACTTTGATTGAAGTAAGTTATAATGTGGATTCTAATGTAAGATTTTCATGACGACTTTCCTTCGTTGTCTCTTTCGGCGTCATCGTCCGCGCTGCGTGTGATGCAAGCCAGCATGAGCGGTGTCACGCGCATGCGCGCCGCGCACGCTGCACGCACGCCACGCCCACGCCACGCGCGCTCCACACTCGCGCCACGTCACCTCTACACTGACTCATTACAGATTCCACTGCCACTGGCGTGAGAATCGCATCAAACACATCATGATTTGTCTAGATAAGACAAGCAGTTTAATCTGTCTTAACATAAGCAACTGAGAGTTATTTTGAACGTTTGAGATTTAAGACTTTCTTTTTCAAAACCAAGTCTTTTAGCATTTTTCTACATCGCAAAATGTAAAACTTATTTTCATACGTATCAAAGAATTTTTAATAATTTTGAAAAGCGAAATTTGCGCATGAATTATCCCCACTTACGAGTTATACGAATTATTTATTCATTCGATTTTCCCTAATCATATCACTTTTACAAAATTAAAATTGTGTACATATTGGATTATTACCTGAAGCTTCAGTATTCTCACACTAAATAAAACCGAGCAGCAACTTTACGTAAACCCGACCAAAGACGTAGTGTTACAACACGCGGCAGCGTGGCGTGACGGTATGTCGCCGACAGCCGCCGCGCGAGACACCATGCTCACCTAATCATATCCACTAACTGGCTGGAATACACACCACTAAAAATCATAGATAAATTTGTTTACTGGCCACTTACAAGCAGAAAATGGTAAGCTTCTATATAAAAAGAAGTTCTTATGTCATTGATGTAAAAAGGTTGAAATCAAAACCAGCCAGTTACAAACTCCTTATAGTTGGGGACAATGCAAAAAATAATTCAATACGTATTCGACCTTTACCTATTTCTAGGTTAATATCGAATCAAAAAGTGGTGTGTCGTTTACTTAAATTTTGCATATTACAAGAAACAAGTAATACACTGTACCTTTAACCTGAAAGTCAATATATTACACTATAGGCACTTCTATTTTCAACTGAATGAAAATAGAAAGTATGCTCTTAGTAGGTGCTTATTTCAGAAATTGACAAATCAAATATCTTATTGCAATATTGTTTATTTCGGCAAAAATAGAAGGAAATCTTCCAAACTTTCGTTTTGTATAACAAACTGGTCTCGCCTCTCATTTTCCTGTCGAACATAACATAGACTAGCTATCAAACACATTATGTATGATGTGAAGAACATCTACAGTTATTTACATTTCAACTAATACATCAATTCACAGCTATTTATTTGAAGAAAGTACCTCGAGAGATACTTGACCAACATTTGTGGTTTTATGCCGTTTACGAATTATTGCCAGACTCAAATGTTAAAGTACCTACCTGTCTCAGTATTATAAATTTCAAATGACAGTTTATTTTTTTACGAATCATAGTTCAACTTGAGACTGTATTAGTAAGTTAAATATTGTGAAAAATCATATTGTCCAAATAAACAGTGCTCTCGCAAACGAAAGCGTAAGTTTGACTTCTTTGAAATTAGCTATTAAAAATCTCGTTGCATGGAAATGAACATGAGCTAGTAAATATAATTGTACCGAGCACCGAGTGATCATTTCGGCGTGATAATAGAGCAATACAAGGCGTGGGCAGCGGTGGTGGCTGCGCGAACCGGATCTAAGCTCGCGATAAATCATGTTGCGCGCGAGTCTCGCACTTCGTCCCGCAGACTGCTAACACAGTACGACCATAGCGGGCTCTTAAAAAACTTTGATTAGACAGATATTTTAACCAAACTCTAATGTATTGATCGTATACGTCAAGACTTGTCTTATAAATAAAAGAAATACCTGACATAATTCCGAGGTTTGGGGCGGGAGTGCATGACTATCTACTCTACATTGCAAGTTGACAGCAAAGCAAATACCTTATTAAAAGCTAAACTAATCCAATTTATTCAGGATGGCTTAACTACATTATTTATCGACAACTTCGTAATTTGTGTCTGAAGTAGGCTTGGCAATTTCAACATATGAATTATATATGCATTTATGCAGATATTATAAAGCTGTGTAGCGCCACATGTGCCGACCATGTTAGCTTATGTCGTCATACAACTATGTAGTTCTGTATCATATTTACAAGTTTATTTCAGAGGAACTTGTACTGTACAATAAAACAAAAAAGTTATGAACTTGACCGGAATCGAAAAAAGAAAAAATATTGATATATCGAGGTAAAATCTTGGTCGTAACCGTGCTTAATCTTGACAGTTTGAAAAAAAACGAACAATATAACAGGCATATCCCGTCTATATCTACAGATTTTGTTTTACGTAGAATATTATTAGACTTTCGAAACTTTTTCATGCACAGTTTTCAATCCAATACGGTACGTAAATATCAATTTTATTCGTTGTCACGCTTACTATTTGGCAACACCGAGAAAGTATCCTTCTATAAACCATATAATTAGTTCTTAAATTGTAATAAGAAATTCACATTTGGTATACTGCTGTGGGCATGTAAGCAATTAAAGCGTCTCAAAGACGCCGCTACAAAGGAAGTCTAGGAAACATAATCCACCTAATTGTTAATTTATTCCGTAATCTGCAAAGAGTAAAATCAAGATTTCATGCATATATGAATAATATAACAAACGAATTAATAATCCGTAAAAATATTTTTATTTCCATACAATAACGTCATCTAAATTCTCCTAATGCAAATATTTTGGCGAACACAATAGAAAAGAGTCACAAGACGTTATTCTACCTAAACTTTTCCATCATAAAAAAATCGAAATCTAATATCAATATGATAGGATTAAATAGTCGGCCAATAGCTCTTCCCACGCGAACACAAATAATAGATAAACATTTGTTGTAATAAAAGTATTTTAAACAAGTGAACATGAAAGTGTTATCAGATTGAATGGTTTTAAGTGATAGTTTTGGAATGTGGAGCACAGCGGAATACATCTTAGCGTAGACAAAGAACAAAAGTGCATTGAGATTGAGAACGAATTCACAGACAGTGCGATAAGTGTGTATTCTGCGGTGGTCGGAGCCGCGGCGGTGCCGAGCGCCGCGCCGCCGCCCGCGCCGCCGCGCGGCCACTGCACTCGCTTCGATTTCACTTTTATTAGCAATCCACTTAATTGGATACCACAGTTGCGGTTTTATTCATTTTGCAGATTCATCTGGGACGCATATTTAGTATTGTAATAATGACAAAAGCAGATAAAACTTCTGTTCCCACTACCGTGAACGAACAAATTGTTAACAACTACCGTTTTATACATAACGTATCTTACATGTTAATTGCAATTTCAGATTATATAAAATTCAACAGAATAAACTTTAAACACAAATTGGAACTAGCCGCATATTTATTGCATGAAGCCCTAACAAATAAATAGTAAACGTATAAACAAAAGCAAGAGACTCGGCTGTTTACTTAGCTATTGTAAAAACTGTTTAATATTCTTTGTAGAGTGAATAAAAAGTTAAGTACGAACAGTTTACATTATCTGCTCGTAATTTGAACCCGACGTCAGTTTTAAGAAAAAGGTTTATTTATGTAAACTTCCTTGACTAACGCTCCGGTTTTATCGTTCAGAACTTGAAGGTCAACCGAATCGCTGGAAAAGTACAATACGAATTAAATTTTAATTTATACCTAAAACTACGCTCTTAATCCCACGCTCGAGAGCTCGATTAAATGACATTAATAGAGTTTTTGTTGAACAGTGCTGGTGAAACATGGTCATGTACTCTGAGGTACTAGACACGCCGGCAATACGTAGTACACGGTACACTGTACACGCACCGCGCGGCACCGCGACAACAACAATACCGCCGAGCAATGTTCGTAACTACGTGACTACAAAATGCATTCAATTAAATCATAGCTCAGAGTTCCTTAACTCACGGAGCTTTACGCGAATTTCGCACACATTTTCGTAAAATTATTATACAGGAAATAACTCGCAAGGACGTCTGAGATGCTGCTTGCATGATTGAATACTTCCTAATATCTAATTCGTAACACGTACAGCTAGGCCCCTGAAAAAAACTCGGAAACTGGTAAAACAAAAATAGACTTGATCTCATGACTAGACAAGCGAGACAAGCTGAGGTTTTGTCTACAAATTAAAACGTAACGTAGAGTGTTTGGCAATCGTATAATGTGCATTACCTGCCGATGTATTGTACTATTGTAGCACAATGTTTCTGCACTTGAATGTAGGTAGTCATTTAGCTTGTTTAATTTCCGCGTCCAAGTGTCACTGAAGGACGTTTGAAATGTCATTATCTCAATCGGCGCGGGCTTTTGTACTCTTATTACTATATTTTTAATAGGATCGATTTGTGTCACGAGCAGAACGATAGATGATTCATAATGTTTTCAATGGAGTTATAATAAATTCAAATAAAAAAACAAGGTACGTACTATCTTTGTATACGCGAATAGTTTAAGAGATCATTTGTATTTAACCTCTGAAAGTCTTGTTATAACTTTTTGACGTTTGCTACTTTTTATACAACCATTAGGAAGAAAGTGATGTTTTGTAGTCGGAAGCTAAGTCTGTGGCAATAATCTCTAGACGGTGGCGTTGGCTAGAACAACAGACGAGGGCTTGAGATCAATTAGACATTATGGCTTTTCTGTTATACGCGAGTGTCTAATTAATCATAAAATAAGATAAACCGGAACTGTTTATATGTATGTCCGTCGATTATGACTTTCACTTGCACTCTATAATCGAATATACTAACGACAAACCAGTTTATTTAGTTAGATTTTTAGCTAGTCTTTACAATATTTTTAGCTGCATATTAATTAGCTTATCGAACTATAAACTAATCGAATTTTATTCGGCTTTCATTATAATAACTAACTTGTTTCATAAATTATAGTTTAGAAAATTAAAATCCACATGTTTATGTCTTACGAATTCGTGAGAAAAATCTTCACATTTAGGTTTTATGAGAATCTAACACTAAGAGCTTCTGCTATAGAATATAATGAATTAAAATAGCCCAATTAGAATAGATACTTTTAATACATTTGCTATGTATCGGTAACGGAAGCGATGAACAATAATGATAAACAGTAGATTTCAATCACGCGCCGTAATGTTCTCGACTAGATGACTTGTAACAGTAAAAGTCGTAAGAACAGGAAAATGTTTTTGAAAACAAACAGCTTACACGTGCATGTCCTCACTATAATACTAATATAAGGACCCACTTCGGAATAGCCAAACAAACAAAAGTAAGTTAGTGCAAAATGCTAAACGGACCGGCCTCATTCACCTCCCACTAACACTCGGCAACCTGGTTGTTGACACACATACAAAAAATAATGGCGGCTGTTTAGTCATTGATCAGAGTAACTCATATAATGTATACAAGTTAGCCAAAATGTATTTTTAGTATCATCTTCAGATATTTCCAAGATTTCTTATACATGTGTCCATTAAAAAACGTATTTAAAGTAAAATTACTAGGTATAAAATGTAGTCGTACCGAATACATGTTAATTTGTTGCGGAATCCGAGAGCAATAACCGACGGCACTGCTAGCGGTATTCGGCGGTTTCTTCGACTCTAATATTCGACAAAAACAACCGTCCAGTGTATATGTGTGCCTGTGTTTATGCACTACCACGAAATACTTCATATGTATGTTTGATTTGAGAATATTTCGACATATAAAGCTTAATGTGAAGATTAGTCACGCTACGGCCTTTAAAAATACGAGTCCACGTATCATGATTATTTAGAAGAAACAGAAACGTTTTATGCTTTTTTTTTTGTATTGTTGTATGCATGTATTGCGCTTGTCACTTGTTAATAATAGCTTTAAATAATTAAACCTATTTGGTTTAACCTAGAAGAGTGTCATGCAAATTTATTTATGTAGGCATCTACTTGTAGAGAACTTTTTAAATTTTTTCGTCGGACTTCTACTACCTCAGTAATTAAAGATAACATCCAAAGAAATATGAAGAGAGCCTTAAATTTCCAAAAAATAACTTCCTATAAATTTATATTTTTCTAATTTAGGGCTTAGGTTATGGCCTCCTCCAAAGCTCTTTATTTGTCCCGGTCTCGGGCTATCCCTATATCGTTTACCTCTTAGGCTTTTCCATAACATAAATGTTTTGATCCATCATGAAGTGGTTGTATTTAACCTAGGGTAAAAGGATAAAAGCAATAGATGCTCTATGACGTTTATAATGCAACCGTAGGTAATAAAATAAATTTATTATTATAATAAACGTTAACCATTAAGTTTTAGGCTAACGAGGCATAAAGCTTTAAGGGGAAAGTTTTGAATTCGACGGTGTAGCAAGGAGTTATTTTCTACTAACTCTACTTGTTAGTAGAAACACCGAAAATTACAAATTTTAGTGAAAATATATTTGATTGAAATAATAATACATGCGCACCGCGAAGGAGATATGCGACGTCGCTTATAATTTATAAATAACGTTTTTAAAGAAGTGTGAATAAAATATCCGATTACA
Source organism: Trichoplusia ni (assembly GCF_003590095.1). Taxonomy (NCBI): domain Eukaryota; kingdom Metazoa; phylum Arthropoda; class Insecta; order Lepidoptera; family Noctuidae; genus Trichoplusia; species Trichoplusia ni. The sequence continues at coordinate 5,051,976 of NC_039481.1, forward strand.
GTGAGTTACACTACAAACATGCTAACTTAATAGCAGGCATCTAGTTGTTAGAAAAAATAAGCTCCAAAAGTGCAAAGGCAGTAAAAAGGTAAAAAGTCAGCGTGAAGCCAAAGTTTGTAATATTTTTACGTTTCCAACCAATTTTGTATTACAAAGTGTTGCATTTTGTTTCAAAATATGTTTTGTCTCGATCAAAGTTACCTAAGTGTTATTATAATATTTTATCTACAAGTGACACAATTTTATTTGGAACCGATATACATCAGCTATTAAGTAATTTAATTAGTGTTCGAAATGTTTTAAGAGATAACATCAAATAAGTACACTTAATTAACTTATTACGGAGTAGACGTGAAAAAAGATAATTAATAATTGGTTTATCAATTTGAAACCGCAAATCACAATAATAAGGTCTTTTTACGGTATCTATCGATCGATATCCTCATAAAACAATGTTTTGTTGGTGATATCAAGATTCTAGATAATTTATTTAATTTCAGCCCTTAGTTACAAGTGGCATACTTATTTGCACTATACACTTCTTATTATAAATGTGTAAACGCAATTCATAAAACACAAATTCTCAATCAGTAATTGCGTAACATTTCTTATTGGCTAACAGTGTTATTGTGTCAATTACTCTCTTATTGGCATACAATGTTTTCCTCATTGCGTACCAAATGTATCAATTAGCGAAACTTTAGTGAACTAATCATCCGTTTATGTTTCAGGGGCAAAGGTTATGCGTTGTGCGGCAAGGACAAACACTTTCTGCGCAGGAGTGCGTCGCGGTCGGCCGCGCACCAACCTTCCGCGTCGCGCCGCGCCCGCGCTCCACACGCGAGAGGTCAAGGCTCCATCCACTGCCCATTTTGCTCTAATTTACTCAACTAAATAGTTTTTCATTAATTAACATTTTAATTACTAATTTGCATAACGTTTTATGGCCTTTTAATAGTTGTCAAGGTGGTACGAGCTTAGAAAACATGAAACAACTAGCTTTGCAATTGTGCTATAATGGAAACGTAATTGGAGTTGTGTTAGTATTTTTTCAAATGATTTATCTTGATAGATTTTGTACAATTCATTTATCTATTAAGTATATATGTATTGTAAATCAAAATCTTAAGTCATTAAGTTTTAGTTGTATAACATGACTTCTTTTAATCGTCATCAACGCTTGAGAAGGATTTTATTATTTAGTCAGGAAAAAAGTTGATACAAAACCTGAGTAAGTGATTACATTAGCTATGGAAAAGTTTATAGCACTTGTATATATTAATTATTTTTCCATAACTTTGAGTAATCCAAATAACTTTAAAGTTAATTACTCAAGCGTAGGCGGCACGCCGCATTAAGGTAATTATCGAAATCAAACGCACATCAAACTTAACAATCAATGTTTTCAATAAAAGTTCGTGTATTATAATTAATTACATAAAAAAAACAATTATCTGAGAGAGTTCTGTACACCGTCATTATCGCACTTTCTCCGAAAATCATAGCAGCCGGACAGGCGGAGTCATTTTACTGCACAATACTTAACACCTCTGAATCGGCGAGAGTTATAGATTGTTATTATTAAGCTAGGGACCTACAACATTAGGCTAAGTGGCCATTGTCCCACGGTTATGATTGTTACTTATGGAAATTCATTTTGTATTTTTTTGATGAACTCAATCTGCTGATGCAAACTGGTTTTGGTAATAAATACTCAAACTGTTCTTGGATAAGAGCCGTTTATGTCCCGAAAATATACCTTATAACGTGAGCCTTACCCTGTAATTTACGATTGTTTTTTCTGCATTTCCTTATTGTTAGATAGTAGAGTCATTCAATGAAGTAAATTGCCGGTATGCGATTAAACTTAATTAAACGGGATCTTAAATCAAGCATAACTAAAGAAAAGGCAAACAAAAGAACAATTCCTATGTGTCTTGACGAAGAACATAGATAAGTTAACCGTTCAAACTCTATAAAACAATTTTCATCGACAGAGTTCAGACATTATGGCAGAGATAAGTGAATAAGAAACATTTATAGAAATCGAAGACATGGGCTTTGTTTAGCAACATAAAGCGATTAAATAAGCAATAGCCCAGAACGGTGTTGATTCCCGACAAACGATATCAAACATTACGTTAGGCTGGCTTATTCCACAGAAAGGTTACCGTTTTCACATTACGTCGTACACAGCCTTAAGAATGCTATTGTTCAAGCAACCAGCAAACAGAACTTCGTCCAGCTATGTTCATTCGCAAGGCTCTCTAATTAATCAATTACTGTGTTCGCAGCACGTAATGAATAGATATTTTATTCACATTTAGTAACGTGTACTACAAAACGAACATCTGCAGACGCGACTTAATCGTTTTATGGTACTTAATAATGTTCGAATCCATACATATATATTACAACTAAATAAACGTATTTGTAATTATCAAACAGACTATTAAGTATTCACTTTCCAATGGTTTTCTAGTTTGTATACGACGCGCGGACATAGATATCTACGGCGTTATTCATATGCTCTCGGCGGCTAGATATCCTATTGTTCTTATCTTAACCAGCACACTACCCTAAGTTATTACGGTTCCGTTCGTGAGACCAATAGAGTACTAAGTACTATGTTCAAATATGGAGACTAAAAAAAGAATACTAATTACTACCATTCAATTTCATCACTGAACTCGTCTTAAGTTATTGTTTTAAATTGTACACTAAGTGATTGAATTTGGGCAAGGACTACAAACTGGGTTTGGTAACATTATTTTACAATCAAATGGAGAATATTTTTATTTCTCTAATATAATAAAAAATCTGGAAAAAAATACTTTGTTTTAAAAGCACGAAGTACGAGATACAATGTATCTATAGGCCTTTTAAGGACCTATTTGAATATTAAATTCAGGTGTAGTGTTAAAACAACTAAGTATTGGTGGGAAAACGTCAAATAGGTATATACTTTAAAGTTAGTTACGCTTAAAGCAGATATAATCGGCAGCTGCCCGACACGCTACGTTTCACTAAAACAGGCTACCGAAACAAAAAGGTAGAGCTAGAGCTAGTACATACGGATATGGTCTAAGTATAGCACATTCTTATACGTAATGATAGGCCCATAAAATTTTATTAGCCCCAGTAGCCATATAAACCTTACAATACACAAGAATTCTGCATTATTCAAGTTTAATTTCGTATCATTATCAACGCAGGTGTGATTTTTGTAGCGGCAAACATATCGCTGCACTAAAAATATGTTTGTCTAATTGAGACGTAGGCAACCCAGAATAGAAAAAGATGACGAGGTGTGAGCAGACTATAATAATGCTTTATATTGTCTTTTAAACGAGATCGGCTAGACACTGCGATTTGAAATGTCTGAAATTGGAACACAATTAAAAGGACAAATCGTGACGCATTATAAGGTACCTATAGTAATAGAATATCTGTGGTGGCGCGATGCCGTCGTGTGGAGCATTCGGATTGCGTAACACGATCATGCGCCGACGAGCCACGACAACCCCGCTCATGCTCAGCATCCACGGAGCTATTTCTATTCACTGCTCTTAACAATACATTTAGTAACATACAAATAACTAATGAACGTACATTAAAGTTGAAGAATCGGTGCAGGCGTTTCTGTCCTTTATAATACTGCATACTCGCATTAACATACTTGAATATTCTTTAGTTATATTGACCGTAAATGTTGGTTGTTTATTTGTTTTAGGAGAAACAGAAGAAATTCTAACAGCAATGTAATGAAAAATACAACGAGGGTAATTTTGAAGAAAGTGGTTGTGCCTCAGCGAGTTTTGGTGATCAAATTTTGATAACATAAAATGCGAATCAGTGGTATTATTGTGTCTGAAAAGACTTGATATATCACTACTCCTATATAAAACCTTGTAGAGTATAGATGTATTAAATTTTATAGTTTGAACATTAAGTTGCACCTACTCTGACACCGCTTGTGCTGACAAAACAAAAGACGAACCACTTCGTTATTAAGTATCTGAGAACTGTGGTTTTTCCCCTTCAAATTAGTCGAACCGTTTTGTTACAAGTATAAAAAGCCTGCGTCGATAAATTTAATGTCTATGAAATATTTTTTATAAGAAAAAAAATACCCTATGTTTTAATGCCTTACAGTTTAGATAATATAAAGTACAATAAAATGACCCCCGCATTAAGAAATTAAAAATTGCTCCGCACAAGACTCACAAAACCAGACTCAAAACATCTTCTACTACGCGGGGTCTAACCCGTGACATATCGCGCAGTGGGTTTGGCACGTTGACCTATAACACTCGGCTATCCGTGCAGTTAAAAATGATGAATATCTGATTAGGCCCAAGCGTAATATATGGTAATATACTGTTGATAAATCTATTAATTTATGTTAATAAAAACAAAAAAGGAATATGCCAAAATTACAATATGTTGACTTCCCATTTGTGACCATGTGGCAGTGACATAAAGATTTTCTAAATACGGCTATTAAGAATAAATCAATATGTCAATAAAGTATAAACCTATTAAAACTAATTTTAACCGTGTAATGTCACGTGTTATGCAAAACTTGGACTGTTCCAGGAAAATGAAATTCTTTAAAACTTAAACATTTGTTACTTGCGATGAGCATTAAGTTAAACCTGTAGGATTTCCCGTAATTACCTCTATTTATGTAGCTAAGCAACGGTTCTTTCACTTTCATAAAACTTGTTACAAAAATGTGTCTAAACTGTTTGAAGTGAAGGAACATTACGCATTATGTTTTCTTTCTGATTCTCGATAAGAACAACAAAGCAACATTCATCATAATAATGTTAATGTCCTGCTTTTTTCAGTTGCAACATCCAAATAGTTTGAATAGATCATTACTGATCCGAAACTGATTGATCGCCTATAGAGTAACCGTTACTGTACATATTTATTTAAATTTTCAATTACAGACAAGAATTAATACAAATTTAAATCATGCTGTGTTTAAAGTTGTTACTAAAATATCTGCAACTCACAGTAATCTGTGGCAACTTTTTAATTGGAAATTAAAAGTACTCTTTCTGTAAGCACAAGCAAAAATCTATCACTTTGCCAAATTTTGAGTAAAAGAGAGTAACTAACATCCGCATCTCTTCACAAACTTTATAATAAAAGTAGAATTGATACATTTAAAGAGAAGTTCATATCAAATAAATTTCTATATGTACCTGTCAAAGTATAGACAATAGACGTATGCGGATTAGATCGCATTCATCCGCAGATGAAAAATCAATACCTAAGTTCTATCAAACAAACACTCAAGTATTCTTGCTGATTTCTATAAGCCTATTTTTCTCAGTGGAGGCTACACGTATAAAGAAATAAGAAAAACTTTAACTTAACAATTCTTATTTCAAAATACTTGTAAACATTTCTTTGATGTTTATTGTATATTTACGATTCTGTGTAAGGCATACGAAATATTATTTTATATGCAATAAACATGTAAAGGTTTCTTAAAAACGTTGGCATTTTCAAACAAGTGCAGTGTTATATCTTTTATGTAAGTTATAGGTTTTGACTGCAAAGGTTCCATGTAAAATATTCATTTTAGAATACTCAATCAAGTTTATTGTGTTTACACTATATACACTATATTTTGACTATGATTTGTAAGTAGGATTAGTACCTAGATATATAAATCTCGGAAACGATAAGTTTAATTTAGACAAAATAGTAGACCTTCTTGACAGCATTCATACATTTAAAACAAATATTTTAAATTTTTAAGAGAAGCATCTCAATAGTAAGCACTGAGTACCAAGTTATCTTCAACATAACATAAGCCGACATTCATTTGTTCCGCGGAGTTCGGTTTTCGCGAACAATACGCGCTCCCCTTGCCGGCTAACAAGCTCCATCACCTTCATGCCATCTCATTGTACTATCGCCACGGGCTAATTCGTACTGTGACGTCATATCCTTTGTCCAATTCAATACTACTCTGAAGGTAACCGCGGCCCGCTATAAAATGCTTAAGATACTAAAACAATTGTCTTTAGTATCGTAAAGGCTGTAATTGCAAACAATATGCTTTCAAGATCACTAGTGAGTGATTTTTTTCATATTCTCTAAGCGGATTCTCATATTAAACATACATGAAGTAAATCCAATTTCTACATTAACGGAAGGAATATAATTATGTCATGAATCCTGTTAAATTCCACTTAGTATCGTGTTAGTTTTTTGTATATAATAAGTGTCTCAGACACGCAACAAGTGTTCATTATAATCTGTACTAATAACCCATAAAGATAATTCTTAACCGGATATAGATAACTATACTTATAAAACATGGGTACTTGGTTGCACAAACCCCGGTTTTATATGACGTCAAGTTTTTCTTCCGTTCATACTTGAATTATAATTTAGCTTAAACGGTTTTATGACTGTAGAAGCACGAACCTGTAGTTCGAGAGCCAAAATCTAATAAGAGTCCTACACGATTCCAGCAAACTAAATGAACCCACTCGTATAAATACTGTTTGATTATTTATCTGTCGTGATGACTACAATGTATAATCTTGGAAAATCTTTATTTAACTACTGCCATCAACGCTTTTACTCAACATTCCGCGTGGCACAGAATCGCATTGCATTTCCATCTATGATTGTCAGTTATTTTATAAATTTTCCTCATTCTAATAATTGCCAGCAGGCTTTATTTGACTTCTCTCACGAAATCCATGCATGTGTCCGTTACCTACATTATGTATGGTCCATCGTGAGAAAAATATAGAGAAAATCTAACGTATAGATACTAACTGTATGTCATGTTGTGTGTATAATGTATATAGTGCGCAATATTCGCACGAGTTCAATAGGTGCTGCTGGCGCGTTGATATCTTTTTAACACAAAGTGACATGCCACGGAACACAGTGGGATTCAACCTGTATTGTGGTAATACGCGCTTGTAATATTTACTCATTCATGGAACATATACAATACTAGCATTCTTGTAAACTTAGTGTTATAATAGAGTTCATACATGACAAAATAATGTCTATAGACTCAAACTAGATCTGTTTTTGAATACACAAGTACGATAACAAAATTACACCTTTTAAAAGTACATATTATATTCTTATTATGGTAAGCTCAAGACATAATAATCAATGCAACTTATAAGGTAAGCTATACAACGATTGCCTCACCGCCCACAGTTATCTCTACAGCAGTTTCATTAAAACATTACAAACTTTTTACTTTGTCCGCGTTCATAAACGTCAGTATTCTTTTTAAAGATGTTACAATCCCTTAACAAGTGTGTTAATTCACAAATTTCCATCGTAACTGCTATACTAGTTCAGTCAGAAGTTGAATGTGACGATAATCATTATTAAAATCAAGGCTCTATATACTTAACTGATAATATCTAAAAAAACAGTTACTCAAACTTAATTGTTGTTGTCTGTAGTGTAACTGTATTGTTGTTAGAAGTTAAGGAAAATAAAGAAAACTAAAACTCACCTTCGCCTGTGATGAAGCGATCCAATAAATATTCTGAAATCGGATTAACACTCCAGTGAAATAAGCACGAGTAGTAGCACTTAGTCTGTAAGTATGTAAACAAGAGCAGCGTAGAGCATAGAGTTCGTGAACAGGTGTGGGGGCACTGGGACGTCTGGGGCTGGGAGTCCCGCGGGCGAGCCGCGTCCAGGCGGGGTCGAGAGCTTCGGTGCCGGCGGCGCGCGGGTGGCGGTCCAGCGTCCGGCCGCACTACGCGCCTCGCAACGGTAAACTGGCTGGCCGCGCCGACACAGCCTCTCCCTCGCTTGTATGAGTGCCTCCAACCTCCCTCCCGAACAAATAGTACCGTACGCCGCGCTTGTGTCTCGCTAACATTTATTATACTTTTATTAGTGTTCGCGTACTCTGAGTGTGTGTGCGCGCAAGACACGCCGCTACGTGACGCCGCCTGCGCCTGTGTGGGTGTTGGAGTAGGTAAAGTAACTACCTATGCGTGCTTTGATCTTACGATTCGGTATGCACGGCCGCGCGGGCGCACGTAGCACCGCGGCTATACTTTACTTCTATAATATCTAGTCAATAATTTTAGTTTGGGTTTGTGCAACACCACACGTCGTGTCGAGCCAACTATCTAGGCTAGTAACCGGTATACACGGCCATAAGTATCTTCACTTTGGAAATACTTATTTTTACGTAATCATTATAAACTCATAATCTATCAAAGCTATTCAATTAAAAACATGCATCTTTCACGTGTCAGGTTTGTCAAATTGAAGTTTTAGTTGATTGACTAATTGAACACAGCCTTATAGAAAAAAGAAACTGTTCAAATATTATTACTGTAAACAGTGTATAAAATAATAGTTAAATTAACACAGTAGCCATAAATCTGACACGTCAAGCTTACAGGTTTTATTTTCGTAGAAATAGCGTGTTTAATAAAAACATGATGTATCACGATTACACTAATGAATGAATTATAATCTTGTCCATTGACTATTGTATGGAACATTTCGAATCGGCAGAATATTTGACTTTGTCCGTCGTACATTCAATGTTTTGTGTTATGAAATGACCTGGTCTGGAATGTTCCAGTTGATATTTTCCATTTCATTTCACAACTTAACATTGTAACACTGCCTAAACAAACAAAATATTGCCTTACTTTTTTCAAACTTTATCTTGGGAATTTCCACTCGCACTAAGGTTCTGCGTTGAGATTGCGTATGTTAAAAAAATAAACGAAAACAGGCAAATAAAAAAGTGGAGTAAAATTTAAAGCACAATAATGGCAACTATGAGAATATGGATCCCTCAAAAATAAGAAATTTAATCTCCTTTCATCCCTATAGACGATGTCTAAGCTACATTTTTCTCTTCGGTTGGATATACTTGGTGGGTACCTCAAACAGTCTACGACTAATTAACGTTTAAAAAGAATGTACACTTCTTGTTTAAGCGACCATTTAGTTGTCCGCATTTATTTATTCATTTGTTTATTAACTAAAGAAGATACACTAGTTATTTAAAATACCTTTCTTCTCCGAACTTTCAGCACTATTAAGTACTTGCTCTATCGAACATAATATCAATTGTAATAATATAGTTCGAGTTCTGCATGGATCAAAATACTTGCAATAACTTCTCAGTGTTTTTATGTTTTATGAACTCTATATTAATTACGTGATGGTTTTTCATGTGCATTAAACCAAAAGGCCTACCTCTACAAAACGAAGTTAATATTATTGCTGTTGAAAAAGGGAGTCGTCGAGCGATTCCATACTTTGGTTTTGTGTGATTCATCGAACTATAAATAAAAATTGATGTAGATCAATCGTTAATAGTGTAACTGCCTCGTGAGCAGATCCGGGCACTGCACTTATCATGCTAATGTATGTTAGTAAATCAATACCACAAGCACTTCAAATGGATTATTGTAAACGTACAATAAGTGCCCATATTTCGCATAGTTCTAACTATTTAATTACAATGTACCAGGATGTGGTTTTACGAAGTAATCACAAATGCATCAGCAAAAAGTGATTTTAAAGATTAAAGGTGAAAGGTAAAAGTTTTATCATTTTGGATCCACTAATACGTTGTTCTTGGTTTGCCTAAATATAATTAGGCAAACCACATATCGTAATCAAGTCACCGATGATAGGTTTATAAAAAACAACTTTCAACATTGTTAAAATATGTACTTACAGCTTACTAAGTAGAAACTTTTAACTGAACCCAATACTCGTGAGCTCAGAATATAAAAATATAAATAATTATAAATTGGATTAGTAACAAACGACATGGCAGGCATGGGCACAACCAAACAAGTTAACATCCTACAAGAAAAATTGGCGTAATAGGGAGATGTACTAAACGATGAGACCTCCTAACTCTGCTATGGGAATGCCCTTATCGAGAAAACATTGTACCCACAAAGTTATTTTCAGTCCCAGAAATTGATGAAATTTAATCACATTCAAAACAAACAAAAAATTACAAATAGTGAGCATTTTAATCATATTATTAACACATTTATTGACCAAGCTCTTTCTTTTATTTCCGTATTACAAATATTTAAATAATTAAATGTCGGTGACTTTATCCACGTCTGAAATTAAAACCTTCGCAGTTGTGAACGCAAGACGTCACTCTTTGCCGTTTAGAGTCCCGTCTCGCTTCCACACCTGCAACAGACTTACTTTTAACTTTAAGAGAGATGATACCAACCCTAGGTAAGATATGTAGGGTTGGTTTTTGGCATGGTTAACGACAAGATCCAAAAACTAATCACGATAATTTGCAAGGAGACATCCCATACCCAACGACACACGATAAATAACATACAATTTTATACATGTATACTCTATACTAATATATAAAGCTGAAGAGTTTGTTTGTTTGTTTGAACGCACTAATCTCAGGAACTACTGGTTCAAATTGAAAAAAAATGTGTTGAATAGACCATTCATCGAGGAAGGTTTTAGGCTATATACCATCACGCTGCGACTAATAGGAGCGAAGATACAATGTAAAATGTGGAAAAAAACGGAAAGTTATTTATCTTCGAGGGCTTCAGTTCAAAAATTCCTAACTTATACTTTTTCTAACCACGCGGACGAAGTCGCGAGCAACAGCTAGTTATCAATATACTTTATCTAACTAAATGTGTTATGCAATGTTCAGTATCCCATTTACATCAATAAAAGACAAAAACGCTGGATTTCGAATTAAATTAGTAGGTCGAAAATATGAATGTAGCCCAAATTACTTTTACATGTTTATAAGAAGGTTTAGGTTGTTTTTTAAATAAGCTGAATATCTGAGGCAACATAACCGATGAGGAAAACAAACCACAGTTGCGAAGGTGTGAATAATATGATCTCAAAAAACCATTAAAACTAATATTTACTTACACGTCATTTGAAATTGCTTAATCTCATAGAATTTAGGTGTCAATGTAGACACCTGAATTAAAACAACACAGATATTTACTTACTTCATACCACGAATAAATGCCAAGAACGTAGCAACGTGATATTTTAAATCACTCGACCTAATCTAGCGTACCAACGCCCGCCTACAATAAATGTTTAATCTTTTTATTTGTCGCTGGCTGTGCAAAGTACCTACCTATTTTTGTACGTTATATGGCAGAGTTTATGTTCAAAACCCTTTAAAACTGTAGCACTCGCGGTTTAAATCTTTGATAAAAAAGATAATTTTGACGTGTAGGTTTCAGACAAAGAGTGATTGCGATCTCAGTATGTAAAAGGAAGCTGTGTAGGTGTGTTCTCAAAACCAGCCAAATCTTAATACTGCTTCGTTAGTTTTTGAACCATTTTCAAAGTTGATTAAGCATTGTATACCTATTTGACTACTGAAATAGTTCTTGAAAATTCATTGAAACCATTTCTTGATTGTTTTATAGATTCGTTCCACCTCAGTAGCTTTATATTCATCATTTTCGATCCTTCCGTTTAGGCGATATGAAGACAAACGGAACGTGTAACACATACCGTCGAAATTTAAGAGAAACCAACAATAAAAAACATTATCATCTTTAAAATGTACTATGTCGTGTACTTAGGAGTATTTATACATATATGTCCATTTAAGTTGCACTAAATAATAATTTCGAATAAGCTAAGCTTAACAAGACTTGGGTCGCAACTTACGCCAATGACGCCAAAAATGTATTTTTACTATTAAATTTATGTTTCTAGATTCTCGTATATGAAGTATTTCCAAACCCGACGAGTATAGGTACTGTAGGTAGGTCGTAAATATGAGCTTATATTAGCTCAGTAAAACAGTCTAGACCTATATCCCCCAGGTTAACACTTAATTTATAAAAATATAAGCACCTGCTTTAAATAACCGTTCTCCAGTAGACAGTATTTCAGGGCCCTAATTCCGCTATTACAATTGCCGATGAATTAATGGATATTGGATTAAAATGACACTATTCGTATTCTTCAAAGCATTTTGCCAACACGATAATTGGAAATTGAGCACGGGGCAGAATAATCACTGTCGGTACAATGAAGTCTGTTGCATTTAAGTATCTGCTAGAGCTATCTTTAATGATACTAGGCTGTATACAAATTTTGTTAAAAAAAATACATATTTGAAATAAGTTATTACTATCTTACATTGATTTTATGTCTTGTTGTCGTATAGGTAATGAATATTGCATAAAGATTTATCACGCTTCGGACAAGTTACTAGAGAAAGCATGTAAAATATCGAAATTTGCATGTATGATCATCGTAGTGCTAAAAGTCAAGTTTGTATGCAAAATCACAACATGCATATTTGATAAATGACTCTGTAAATCAGTACGTGCAACATAGGCAAGTGTGTAACAACTTTTAGTGTTCGTTACGATGTAAGTAGGTATATGTGTAATATATTTCATGTCTATAAAACACTAAGATGTGGGTAGAATAAAATGTAGTAACAGTGTTAACAGTAAATTAGCAACACTGATAAATTGATGTATTTTTTTATTTATCCATGTGAAGAAAGCTTTTGCTTAGTTAACTACTAACTACTACTAAGGTGATTCCTCCCTAGGTTTACAACTTGTACGTGCTAGGCAGCTATAGCGCACTAGCACCTCCTAAACCGCAGAACTGTTCTACAAGAATACATGTTCTGCCAGAACATGTATTCTTGTTTCAGATATGGCACATAGATGTCGCTATTGTTCCATTTAAACCATTTGATTTCAGATGTTTTATGCATAATTTCTGAATTCTAATTTCGTTTAATTTTATGGTGATAAAATGTACAAATAATAGTCAAAACATTGAATATCGAAAAAAACTGTTGTTTTATGGCAACAATGACGTTTATTTATGTGTGTCAAAATTTGTTTTTGTTATAATCTGTCTTTACTTTTTTATTACTCTGGCATCCCTGCCGGGTGTGTGAGCGACGTACGAATTGTGTATCTGTAATTTACTTAATTTTAAGTGTAAACAATGAGTTTTACGAATTGTATAATCGTGTGATATAGTAAATTTTCTAATCTCATTGCCAATGTCATAATTTAGGTGTTTTATACGCTTTTTATATTGATGTGAGGTTCCCGTGCTTTGTCTTCGTGTGTGACAATATACTCAAAATGGCGCATCAACTAGCACCGTCTGTAAATTGTTCATTGGACGACATTGACCTCAGCGCACTAAAGGTAAACTTTAAAGCTATTCTATTCATATTATAAAGCCATCCTGAATGTCCAAAACGCAGGGGCACCCACAACTTTCAGAAAAAAAGTAATCAAAGGGCAATGATCTCACAGGGCGTGATTCATAAGTGAAGGTTTACTTTGAAATGGCATATTATCCTTTTTATGCTATTTTATTTATACTTAGTGTCGTTTCAGGATCCTGCCGGTATTTTTGAACTCATAGAAGTAGTCGGAAATGGCACATATGGACAAGTGTACAAGGTATGTACTACATTAAAATAAGGAGTTCAATAATAAACTACCTTGTAGAAACCTATATGTACATGCATTGATATATCATTAATTAAATAGATCGTTCATCCTTTTGCTCTAGACTCACTGTGCAACTCATGTCATGGTGTTAATAAAAATTAACTTAATAGGCTCCAATGAAAGCATTACAATTAAAGAGTACTGTCTATTAATGTCAATGAACTTCATTAGTATCCATCAGAGCTTTCAATATCATAGAAGTACCTACTTATAGTTATACAAACATTTTTATGTTATCTTTTGACATTTGTTTTCTGCATTTATATTCTGTTTGGTAGGTAACTAATTAATTAATGTTATCATTAACATATCTCAAGGTTTTAATAAATTATGCTGTAGATTAATATGAAATGAAAATAATTAGACTGTAAGAATTTGTTATTATCAGAAATGAAGGTAGAAAATTAACAAATTCCACCTGAAATAAATTTTATATGAATATAATATTTTCTTTTATATATATTATTCAATGAATATTAGGATTGCAAGAAATATCTACTATGAAGGCTTAATGAGTATTAAAACATTCCAATATGCTAGACATCTAAAGCATCTGTTTCTATCTTTAATAATTTTAGTTTATGGCATATAAGTCAATGTCATATATTCCAAACCATTTCACAGAGGGGGCTTAGAAAATGTAAAAAAGTATAAAATTTTAATTTCATAGGTATTCAATAACAATATTTTGTTTTATTTTAGTTTTATTATTTTTTTATAATAATATTTTGACTAACTAAAGTAGAAAAATTACTTTAAAAGTATAAGTAATAATGAATTTTACTCATAGAGAAAGATAATTCATGTATAATTAAGAAAATAAACTGGTAGACTTAATATAACTCAGTAGATGAATAATAAGGATAACCCTCAACATGCTTATGTGTATAATTAATGGCATACATTACAACAAATCTTAATGCAAAACAAATGTTAAACATACATGTCAGATCTGTTGCATCTTAAACAAACTAACAAGAATAACTTTATTGTTTACTCAGCTATAATAACAATGCTATGATTTAAGGGGCGTCACACAAAAACAGGCCAACTTGCCGCCATCAAAGTTATGGATGTCACACAAGATGAGGAGGAAGAGATAAAGCTTGAGATAAATGTGCTGAAAAAGTACTCTAATCACCGCAATATTGCCACATATTATGGAGCTTTTATCAAAAAGAGCCCGCCAGGGAAGGATGACCAACTGTGGTTGGTCATGGAGTACTGTGGTGCAGGTATGAGTCACTACTTTAATCATTTTACTTGAAATTTCATGTGTAGAACAAATTATGGATAGCTTACTACATTCCTTTATTTTATCTATGTTGTTTTTTTAGGATCTGTGACAGATTTAGTGAAGTCCACAAAAGGGCAGTCATTAAAAGAAGAGTGGATTTCTTACATTTGTAGAGAAATTCTCAGAGGTCTCAGTTACTTACACTCCAATAAAGTTATTCATCGTGACATCAAAGGACAAAATGTCTTGCTTACAGACAATGCTGAAGTTAAACTTGGTATGTATTACAAACATCTTCTTGATAAAACATTGTAATATTTACTTCAACATTTGTTGAATGTTGAATATGTAAGATTGCAGCCATTGTTCTTGCTATCTAATGTTCTCTATTTCCTTATACTGATGACCTACTAAACATATTATTTACTCTCTTTTTGTAATTTGTAGTGGATTTTGGAGTGTCTGCACAACTGGATAGGACTATAGGTAGACGAAACACATTTATCGGAACTCCTTACTGGATGGCGCCCGAAGTAATTGCGTGCGATGAAAACCCTGATGCAACATACGATAATCGTTCTGACCTTTGGTCGCTCGGTATCACCGCTCTTGAAATGGCGGAAAGTCAACCGCCCCTTTGTGATCTTCATCCTATGAGAGCTCTCTTCCTCATTCCAAGGTGCCTATCACATACAGCATTTAATATAAAAATGAGTCAACTAATATGAGCAACATAATAACTTACTTAAATGATGAATTACTTGTTATTGCAGAAACCCGCCGCCGCGTCTAAAGTCTAAGAAATGGGCTAAAAAATTTCATAGTTTCATCGAAACTGTTTTAGTGAAAGATTACCATCAACGGCCATACACTGAACAGCTTCTAAAACATGCATTTATAAGGTAAATTGGTTATTGTTATTTTCTGTAATCATAATAAATATAGAATCATGGATGGGTAATGATAAACTTGTTATTTTTGCTATAGAGATCAGCCTACTGAGAGACAAGTAAGGATACAACTGAAAGATCATATAGACAGGTGTAAGAAACGAAAGCAGGACAACTCTGTGCGAGAAGACTACAAGTATTCTGGCTCAGAGGGAGAGGAAGAAGAGAATGCTGTCGCGGGAGAGCCCTCGTCCATCGTACACAACGCAGCCGCACACCAGGGTGGGGACACCCTGCGACGTAACTTCCAGCAGATACAGGAAGGTCCCAGGTTGGTGCTATTGCCACTCACATATCTCATTGTATAACATATTGACTAGACTATAACTTTATAATTTGTGTAATAATCCAGACCCGCCGAAGCTCCGCAGCCTCAACCCCCGCCGAAACGTAACAAGCGCGATGAGCGTGAGGAAATCCCAGGTAAAATAACAAGCTAACTTAAGGCGCTCTCTTCATTAACTTTGTGACGTTAATTAACTTTGTATTGTTTGCTGCCACTCCAGAGCCTGGCCCGCCGGCAAGGCCTTCTATTCCGCAAAGACTGATCGTTGTACCGGACCCACAGGCACAACAGCCTAATAGATATAGGTAAATATGTTCTGTGCTTGATGTCGTAATTCATAGCCATGTTTTGTACCCTAAATGTTCTAACTCAATAGCAATTCTATTAATCCTTCTAACTATAAACAAAAACTAGAAAAATAAAATCAAATATAAAGGCATAACAACAAATCCATAATTTATGAGCTGAAAAAGAAAAACAAACGTCCATGTTTTCGTTGTTCATTAGCTGATTTTGAATGATTTGAATTTCCTTACTTATTATAGGCCTCTTCCACCAACACCAAAGTCTTCGGGTTCTTCCAATAGTTCTGGGTCTAACAACGGAACTCCTCCGGCCAGCGGGCCTCAGCCTCCGCAACGTGGATCACATCACAATATGTTCAAACCTATGGTATGTGTGTACGCAAATAAGATAGTTAAGTCAGGAAATTTCCAGTCTCATAAACTTGAAATTTCACGAATTCAAGTTTTAAGTTTGGTGTGTTATCATTATTATCTTCACAGGATACAAATATTTGTGACAAAGATTGCGATACCATCACATATCCTGACTATGACAATATTCTGCTAAATTGAATATAAGTGTGGTTTTTTACCTTTATTTTATTGGCTTTTTCTTTTTATTTTCATGTCACGCTGTTATCTTTCTTTGCACAACTTTAAACTGCAACCGCAGATTCCAATGAGGAGGCCTGAGGTAGGTTTATATATGATTTGCATTTATTTTTTATGTATTATGTAGTTACGTCGGTCACAAGATACATAAAACATATTTATTATTTTTAGGATTTGGACAAGTTGGCTGCGCAACTTAACGAACTCGGCGTTGTATCGGGTAACGAACCACCTAATCGACCACCACGTGCACCTACTAATGGACAAGGTATTTATTTTTATAGAACTAAGACCATATAAGTTTCTACCGTTCTGAACAGTATAGTAACATCTAAAAATTTAACCCTTTTCATAACTTAGGACCACCAGTAGAAAGGAATCAACCTGAACCAGCTTTAGAAGACACCGATAGCGATTCCGACGCCGAAGAAAGTGGAGGACGAGTGCGCAATGACGGCACACTGCTAGCTAGCGACCCGCCGAAGCCACTGTAAGTGCTGAATCATTAACAAGTATTGACGATGCATTTATACCTATCAGACAACATACTAATAATGAACCCGTTTTTTCTATATTTTTTTGCATTTACTTTTATTTTGTCCTATTTGGTTTGAACCTCCCCATCCTTTCGGTTTTGTTTGGCCTGGCAGTCCCGAGTTCTGTTACAGGCCGGGCCTGAGCGCGGTGTCAGAGGACGGCGGCGGCGGCGCAGGTGGCGGCGCGCCCACGCGGCCGCTGCCGCCCACGCCCGACGACGACGACACGCACGCCGACCGCACGCTCGTCATGAAGAGGGTAAGTCACACGGTGCCAACCTCACATACGCCAGTCTTAACACAACACCATCCGATCATAAAAGCCTACTTCGAGTTCCATTACAATACTTTACATGGATTCAGGTCAAATGCAGCCCTTTTCTAATTAATATTTTTAAATATCTTCAGCTACATCTGTAACATAATAATTCTTGTCATCACATTTGTGTCTACGAAATACCCGATGCAATAAAACGGCAGCTAGTTACATTATGTTATTAATAACATCGTTTTTCGTGTTTTGGCAAAACATAATATGATTTATCAGCTGTTTTATACCAATTGGGCGTGGCATATGTGCTGTTGTGTGTGTTGCTTAATCAAAATAGCGAAGAATGGGCTCCCTATGTGATAGTTTTGAAATGTGATAAATTTGAAATTTTATTTTATTGAATGGTTTTCACGCCAATGTAAGATTAGTGAGCATTAATGCTAATCGTTTTATTTTTAAACCTATTCTTATTATTTATATGCACTTTTTGTATCGGACATGTTTGACACTCATCAGAGAGAGAATACTGAAAGCGATAAAAGGCAGTCTGACGTTGACGAAGCAGTCTTACTCAAGGATTGGGACTTTGCTCGATTTTTCCCGTCGAAGAATACTGAGAAAGAAGAAAAACAGGACAACTCAAAAGAGTCGGAACAAAAGCGAGCTCAGCTACAACGACAGTCGCGGTTAGAAATGGAAGATGCGTGGTCGAAATACAAAGCTATCGCCACTCCCCCTTCTCGACATAAACAGTTGTTTCAAAAGCCCAGCGAAAAGTCTACGCAGGACAAGTTAACTGATATTTTAAAATTTAAGAAAGAACCAGAATCTGATGCCAATTCTCCAAACCGTTTCTTCCGAGGGTTTCGAAGGGAGAATTCAGATCTATTCCCGCTGCCCAGTACACGTCACTCCGCTATATACTTTCCGAAGCATGAAAGTCCAGCAGGAGCCACTAAACAACTCAGATCGAGTGGCATTTTCAATAACTCTCGGAAACAAGTTATTAAACCGTCGATTGGAGAACCTATATTAACGGATTTTATTAAGACCAATGATAGTTTGAAAATGTCTGCTCAAGGGAACGCAAAGAAGGCAGAAAGACGAACTCCAGAGCGAAAAATTGTAACGAATCCTATTGATGCCCTCAAAAACGTTGCTGCACTTATCAGGCAAGACAGTGAGAGTAACGGACCTAGTCGACAAAGCAGCGTAAACAGTGACTCGCCAGCAACGAGCATTTGCTTTACCAGCAGTACTTCGTTTGAAAAAGCTGGGACACCGGACTTGACTGCCAATACTTTGGAGAACAAGGATAATGCAAATGAGCCAAGCATGGTGAAGCCTCGCAGAGAAAAGACTGAATCCGATATTGTATTCCGCAGAAATTCTCAGTATAATCGGCATACAGAGCTTGTGACAAGTTGTGGGCAGGAAGCGGTACTCGCTCAGGACCAGGTAAATTGCTCCCTGCTCAGGATAGTTTGATTAATATTTTATACTTACATTTGGTATGAGGGTTTGGTTTTTTAACATGGTTCGTACTAACATCTACGTATGTATGAAATGGACGCTTTTTTAAAAAGGAACTTGGATCTGTATGTAGATTGTAGTGGTTTTGGTTCTTAAAATAACAATATTTATCTAATTGTATGGGAATGGTGTACGGCTCTTGTATTTTATTAAATATACTACTAAAATTACCTAGCTCGTGTATTTATGAAATGAGAAGGGTTTTGTGTTTCTATATTGCTCATACGTCTTACATTTTGGCGTGATAAGATTCTATCTAGTTATTAGACTGAATATAGTTTTAGTACGCTTATTGTATGGGAAGACAAATGGTACGGATAGGTAGAGCATAAGCACTTAACTAAGTAGTGGACAAATTAAAACCATAGATTTCATATTATTTTCTCTTAACAGCTTCATCACCTAACATGTGTCACGCAACTCATAAACTAACCAAGTCTAAAACTTCATTGTCTACACGCGAATACCGTCTTCCTGCCAAGAAATGAACAAATGCAAAATTTATACGATATCCACATCAACACTCGAAAATTAACCAATTTAGGAATGCTGCCTAACGCCATGTCACAGAAGCTGGCAAGAAACAATCATCAATTTGTGAATGTGTTTTACTACTGCATGTTTGGCTGTCGCTGTATGTCGAGCTCTGTTATTGTCCAATTTATTAATACTGCTATACATTTACACAAGTTTGTTTTAAGTTTGAAATAAGTAAAAAGTAACATAAGTTTACTTGGTATTTATACAATAATGTAATATAATTATTTGTAAAGTTAGTGTTATTATACTATAAATAACGCATTTTAAGTATATATTTCGTAATATTTTATAAAAGCCTGGTAATTAGTTGATCAAAATTTTAAGAACATTTTGTCTATTTTGTATTGTTAAATAATGATTTTGTTTGTATTGTTTGTGAGATAAAAGCATTATACGGGTGTTGACTTAATAACGTGTAATAGTATGATATTGAATGTAGGTTCGGTCGAGTGGTGCCAACGAAGGCAGCGGATCTCGCACTAGCTCTGTGCTACCCGACCTCCTGAGCCAGGCCGGCCAGCCCACCACGCCGCCGCGACATGACAAGTCAACTAGCGAAGAGGTAAGTCATTACGTTTGTTTCACAGTAATCTCTACAATGCGTAGACCTACCCATACATTATTTTGGACACATCTATAACATTATAACATAATTGATGCGATTCAATGTACGCATATTAGCAATCCACTATTCAAGTTGGCCAAGTAGCCCCGACTTGCTTTTAGTGTGTTCCACTGGTGGCATTGTCATCATACGCCATACATAATAGACTTAGCTCACCGCATAGTAATGATGCCAATTCTAATAAATTATTACTTTTATGATGCGTGACATTTTCATCGTACACGTGCTTAAAGGGTTAATTTACAATGGGATCTCTCGTAACATGCCATGATGATTTCATAATTAAAATAACCAAGGTGCTTCCAACGCTAGCCGCTTGACATGCCCAACATATACCCAGTACTTTTAGATTGCCAAGTAAGTGAAACCATTATTGCAAAGTCAGGTAAACCATGAAAACATCAAATAATAGCCACTTGTATCATGATAACTATTTGTACAAGTCAATGAAGCTGGACCGTTGGAAGCTCCTGATACGGATCATGACTGTGTGGTGTCTCAAGCTTTTGGTTTATCCTATTAATGTGATAATGGTTGTCAATCATGCAAACATCCTGGAGCCACTGCGCGACCGGTTTGCAGACACCTGTTAACACTGCGTAAGTACGAAACGAATTGATGCAAGACGAAACGCTTTAAGGTTCTCATAGATTGTTGTTTGTTGAAAGTTAGATCTGTATCTTACATCTTCCTTGTATTTATGCATTTTCTAGGCTCTCAAACGCTTTCATCATGTATGAAAATATTTTGTTGATCACCGAATGCAGATCGATATTGTTTCTTGAAGCTTTCTAAAGTAGTCCAGTTTACTGAAGGGCTTCTAAATAACAGTTATAACTACAGCAGAGGTCTTACGGGTCATTAATATTGCTATTATTTTACCAACTCGGCTGTCGGAATTTTCTTCTACAAAGTGGTCACTAATTATATTGTTTACATAACGGCAACATGTTACTGAAAGGAATAAAATAATGTTTAAGTGGCAATAAACGGAAGGCAATATTAACATTGATCATAATAAAACATTTATTTGATAAAATTGGGCGACACAGAATTATAAAATGTTATAATGTCAGTATCACCTATTGCGTCGAATTCATATTTATGAATGTGCACAAATGAAGTTCATGCCTGATTTTTAACGTACCATTATCACATTTAATGTTATGGTCATGAATGTAGATAAAAGCCATTAAGCTAATAACTTTCCAATTATATTTGAATTGACAACTAATCCACGGGAGGTGGCCTTATTTGACTAACATTCACTTATTAATTCAAATGGTTGATGCTGCGGCCAAATTAGCTGCTAAAATATATGGTTTTGATGTTATATTACACTTAATATAAGAATAGTAAGAGTAATATTTGTTGTTTTATCTGTTCCAGTATCGGCAAGCTATTGCCGGAGGCACTCCCCTATCCCACCACCACCACCACCCCGCCCCCTCCTCGGTGCAGTCCACACCGTCCAAGTCTTTCGTGTCGGGCGCCGCATCTCCCCACCCTCTACAGCATTCACCTTCAAATTCGTCCGTTGGATCCCAGCAACAATTCCTTTCCTTACAACAGAAGCAGCGTTCATTCCTCACGTTCGGGTTCGGCGCCGGCTCGACCGGCAGCGGCGGCGGCACCGGCGGCTCCGGCGGAAACGCTTCCCGCCGCGAGAGCCATGTCAATGTTAATGTTACTCCCACGGGGCACGACCTGTCCTCTGATACGCCCGAAATACGTAAATATAAAAAGAGGTTTAACTCTGAAATCCTTTGCGCAGCATTATGGGGTAAGTAAAATAACGTCTGTGAATGTCCACGACATAATTAATATTTTATTATTTGTCATATTCTTTCTTATTACAGGAGTTAATTTGCTTATTGGCACTGAGAATGGATTGATGTTACTGGATCGTTCGGGTCAAGGAAAAGTGTACCAATTGATCTCACGTCGCCGCTTCCAACAGATGGAAGTGTTAGAAGGCCAGAATATCCTCGTCACGGTATCTGGAAAGAAGAATCGTGTACGAGTATACTATCTTAGCTGGCTGAAGTCCAAAATCCTACGTACTGACGGACTCAGCGACGTAAGTTATAGCGGATTTACTTAGCTGAAAATACCTAACATTATGAATTCTATCTGTTTCTTAACTACATTAAAATTGCAGCAAGCCGAGAGAAGGAATGGTTGGATAAATGTTGGCGAACTTCAAGGTGCGGTTCATTTCCGTATCGTGAAATATGAAAGGATTAAGTTTCTGGTTATCGCCTTGAAAGACTCGATCGAGATATACGCGTGGGCGCCTAAACCATATCACAAATTTATGGCCTTCAAAAACTTCGGTGAACTGCAACATAGGTATGTCTTATAAACTTTTCTGAGTATTGTTATCGACAAACAGGTAGTAAATTATTTATTGTGTTACATAGTTATCACGGAGTATCGACTTTTAATGAATTAAACAAAATCCCCTGCGTAAATCAACTAAGTAATGGAAAATTAACTTACTTTTATAAGCACTAAATATGCTCTACCTTCTTAAATCCCTACTCGCCTTCTAATTTGACACCCATAGTGTAGTATAAAACACATAAACTGACAACAACACCTCTTCATCAGAATTGTAGCTTAAAACCTAGCGGTTAAGTTTGACTGACCTCGTAATATCAGTTGTATGTATAGGTATCTATCGAGCAGTTGTAAGGAACCACTTCCTAGATGATGGATTCCCTATTTTAATTGTGACCTTGCCAAAGACGACAGATGGCACGCCTTTTAACACCTAGCTAGCCAATGTGTCTGGGAACTGTTCGCAGATTTTGTAAATGTGTTGCTAAGACTTTTGGATGTGTACATATTCAAAGAATATATTGCTGACCATGGGAACAAGTTTTGATTATTTAATACCTTTTTTTGCAGGCCTCTTCTAGTAGATTTGACTATTGAAGACAGTACAAGACTGAAAGTAATTTATGGATCCGCAGATGGCTTCCATGCCGTTGACTTAGACACTGCCACTGTCTATGATATTTATATTCCAAAGCATGTAAGAACAATATTTCAGAACATTAGTAACACTTAAAAAGTAATTTCGATTTTAGTACTTACCTACATACTTTTTTATGTTTCTAGACACAAGGAGCAATTGTGCCACATTGCATTGTGCCCCTGCCAAACTCTAATGGTGTTCAGTTGTTGTTATGCTATGATAACGAAGGCGTTTATGTTAACACTTACGGACGCGTCAGCAAGAATATAGTTCTCCAGGTTTGTATTTTCAATTCGTTCGCTGTTTAAGACAGATATTTTATAAAATTAATTCATGTACATTGGTTTTCTTCCAGTGGGGTGAAATGCCAACTTCAGTAGCCTACATAGGCACAGGACAGATAATGGGATGGGGCAATAAAGCAATCGAAATTCGTTCAGTGGAAACTGGTCACCTCGACGGTGTATTTATGCACAAGAAAGCACAACGACTTAAATTTTTATGTGAGCGTAATGACAAAGTTTTCTTCTCCTCCGCAAAGGGTGGATCTTCATGTCAGATATATTTCATGACGCTCAACAAACCCGGCATGGCCAACTGGTAGTGCCAGTGCGCAGCAGGCATCGAGCGCGCCGCTCTTCTGTGATTGTAACCGCACGGCGTCCCTTTTTAAGTGCATGCCCGTACTGTACAAGATAATGCCAGTAGATTAGTCAATATAAAAAAAAACCATGTGCTTTGGCCACTCGAAATTCAAAGACTTGTGATAGTGACAGAATTAGTATATGTGCTCAAAAGACAATCCACAAATTAATATTATTACATTCAAGTATTCGAGGACCTTCTTAGTAAATGTGGCATTTTGTACTGATGGAGATAATTTTCATTACAATCTATTAAGGAATATATATTATTAAGCAATAACCTTTAGGATAAATGTTTTGATATTGACAATTACGCATAAGTAAGTTAATGTGCTTAGGTTTTATATTATGTTGCAATTGATTATTTCTAAAAGAAAATGTAATTGAAATCAATAATTCATATATGCCATATTGTTTATAATGTTAAGCTAGTTGGGTGATGATTATTATTAATTGGTTACATAATTATTTTATGTTAATGACAAAGAGAATGCCATGTTTGACAGGTTATAAATAATTATTGACAAACATTCAACAAAACACAATTAGAAATAATGTAAAATTATTCTTCAATTTACATTTATAAGGTTAATTCACTTAACAAATTGGCATTTAGTCAAGTCACTTTGTATTATAATTATCACACCAAACTACATTTTTATTAATGGATAAATCCTAAAAATTTGGTAATATTTATTATTTATTTGTTATGTACTATATGATTTACATGTATAAAGATATAACTGTGCATATTGAAAATATATATTTGATGACTTTTTATTTGAAATACCTTAGCCCAATAAAATCATAAAATTATTTTGTCCTTTTTATTACTTCTTATATTATACTAATAGGAGTCCCCTACCCTAAGGGTTAACCATTCCTTCGGTCTGTTACCAGACTGTATCTAGTGATCCACGATAGCTTGAAAGTTTGCCAGGTTTGTTATGGTCTCGAAGTTCTATAGTTTTAGCCTTTTTGCATTAATAAAAAAAGCGTCACGGCCGTACCATCCTTTTCTCGAAGCAATTCAGACCATTTTCGACCCCCTGTAACTTCGTTGTGGATAAAACCAGAAGACTGAAATTCAGTAACCATGCAGGCATTGTAAAGACACGTATATTTCAAATTTCAATCAATTTGAACCAGTTTTTAAGAATTATAACAGGTCAAATTTCTTAATTTTGTCACTCACTAACTGACTCACCGATCATCAAAAGTCTAAGACACTTCTAGCAGACCTAGAAGCTTCAAATTTGGAATATAAGTAGTGTTTGGTGTATGAATCAATGAAAAATTAAAAAATCTAGAAAAGACCGCAAATTATTATTTTATTGACTACTCACACACGTTTATCTGATCCCAAGCTAAGCAGAGCTTGTGTTATGGTAACCAGACAACTGATAAACTTACTTATATATTCCTAAATACATACATATTATAGATAAATTCTGGATCTTTTTGTTTTTCATGGATCTCATGACTTTTTACCGCAGAACAACTGAGTTGCGAGACTTGGTTTTTTTGACAAGTATTGTTTTTGATGGGATTTGATTGTTTGATCACAATATTACAGCCATACTAGGTATACGGTGTCATCAATAGGAGTACAGCAGCCATGAGAAATGTTACAAAATTAGAAACTACGGCATCTGTGCGTGCGCTGTTTCAACGCCAACACCATATTGATGCTATATAAGTGTGTATAAAAGTCCGCAACAGGATAACTATATCTATCTCTTAAGGGATCCCCAATATAACGACTTTTATGAAAATAAATGTGTTTAGCCTTAATTTGGAACAAAATTAGCATTGACAGCATTTTATTTCAGGGAATAAGTTTAAAATAACTCCACAGCAAAATAGTAAGAATTGTTATGAAACCAGTGGATTAATATGAAAATTCCTTTTCTATATTATATTATAGCCAAATGGGCTACAGCTAGTTGGGTAACATAAAGCTCAGTCAAAATGTTGATATATTTTAGAAGCTACAATATTCAATATATCTACAATACTGTAATTTGATAAATGGATAATTTCAGCGGTATTGATTATCATTATAACCAAATGTGATTTTCAATCCTAATATTTAGTATACATACAATGTCTCTATCTTATATTCATCAATTGTAACATCACATCCATTTCTGGTACTAGTACTTACATATCACTCCTTCCCAACAGAAACCATTTTGAATTGACGAAGGGAAAAGAACTTTTAAATAAATGAAATACAACTGAAAATGTTAACTTATTTATTATTGAGTACTATGAAGGTATTAAATTTGATGTTGATAATCCTTGTGTTTCTTCTCGTGACATAGGAACTAACATTAACCCCTGTACAGGAGGTTGCATTTCCAAATCCCTCAAGTTGTTCACTTTTACCCTGAGGTCACTTCGCAATTTGTTAATGTCTATGTTCAACTGTTTTTGATCTGCTTCTAATAGGGACTTAGTTGCCTCCAGATTATGTTTAATTAAAACAGATCCTACAGTTACCCAACACTTCTGTTGCGAGGACTTTAAAAGATCACGCAATGCTTCACGGTTATGATTTCTCCTTTTGTCTAACATTATAATTTCACGTTTGTCTGATAATATTTCTTCAGCTAACTTTTCAACTGACACCAAATACTTTAGCACCTTTTCTTGATCTTGCATCATGCCTACTTTTTCATAAGATTAATTAATTTTACTATTTTTTGAATTTACAATCTAAATCAATATATTACAGCTTACTGCAACTTATTTATTATCGCTGTGATAGTCCTGTTTGCTGGGTGAAACTTTTTTGACCACAACTTTAGCACTAGTCAATTAGATTAGATTTAACAGCTTTGATATAAATTTGGTTGAATGTTATATTAAACCGCTTTTAGTTATTTCTAGTTTCGACAATGAAGCTTTCAATTTCTAATAACAATTTATTTTTGAATAGTTTACCAGTGCTAAGTTAGACTTTTTGATAAGTTGTCAAATTGAAGTTGACTTTAGTGTTTAGTGACGGACGCCGTTCACCGTTGACGGCAGTACGCTATACAGGTGCTGATTCAATGTAAACTGTAAAGTAATTTTCTATTTTTGCCACTTGTTTTGGCATCAAATTGATGGAAATCTCACTTTGCGTTTTGGTGCGTAGCATAAGCGTCAATAAAGTAAACAAATCAACTTCAGCGCGGTCATAATGATTCTGTTAATATTATTAAAGTACCGTCAATATTATGATTTATAATAAATTGCCTAATTATAGTATTGTTTTTTTACATACTACACAAGTTCTGTACCAGTTCTTTTTTTCATCAAATTATGTTTACAACAATCTCAATGAAGGCATCAGGCATATTTTATCTGTGCGCTTTCATTTGAGACCTCACTCGGGTATATTGCGGTTATTCTTCTCCACTTTCACCCCCCATAACTATTAAAGGGCTCAATCGATTTTTATCAAATTTTGTAACGCAGCTCTTCTGCATCGTCTATTAAAAATATTAACTAGGTTCAGCAGAGACTTAATATTGAACAATCGACTAAAATAGTTTTTGCGCTATCTATGGAATTGCTTTTCCTCGGTCGTAAATGGAGGAACGAATGAAGTAACGGTTACTCTTTCCGGTACGCGGAATATTACGGAATCTCTCCGTCATCTCATCCGCCATTTTGATTTCGTAATTCTCCGGTTAATGGCGGCCGGTACCGACGCTATAGCCTGATAAAATCTTTTTTATCAATCGGTGTTAAATTTGACGCGGCGTCGGTTTTCACTATATTTACAAACTGTATTATATTTATTTATTAGAGCGGGTGTTATTACATAATCAGATTAGCGTGTTAAGCGCCAATCTACACAATCATGGATGGACCGCCAAATCGTGGATTTCTTGGTGGTGGTCGTGGAGGTCCTCCAGGCCCGCATATGAGAAGAGGAAGAGGAGGATTTGACATGCGTGGACGGTGAGTAAATAGATAGGTAACAGTTTTGTTTTTAATTATTGCTTGATATTGAACATTATAGTGTATAGGTTAGGAGTAATTTTATAGGTTATATTTGACCTGTTTTACTTAATCTGGCTATGGTTTTAGCGGAGGACCAGGCATGAGAGGTAGGGGCGGCCCACCACGCGGTGGTATGCCTTATATGCGCGGTGGGCCTCGTGGATTTCGTGGCGTCCCTATGAGAGGTGGAGGCGGTGACAGGGGAGGACGCAGTTTTCCCCCTGGACCTCAGGGTCCTGGACCCCATCCAGTGCCCACAATAGAATCTCGTGGAGCACCACCTCAACGTAAGTTTATTATTGTTTTGTTACACATTTTGTGAACTGAGATATCAAGCTAAGTTTTGCAAACGTGTCTTGCACTTTTTCTGAGGTTAATAATTATATATCAACTTGAAGTAATATTCTTTTGCATTTAGGTGGTGCATTCAACAATCGAGGTGGACCTGGTGCCATGAGGGGTCGGGGTGGCAGAGGAAGAGGAGACTTTGGTCAGCGTGGGGATAGAGGAGGCGGCCGCGGTGGCATGCCCATGAGAGGTAATCCATTGTGAATTTCACTGAAAATACTGAAATTGTGTTAGGTAGGATGTACCACTAAATAAATCATCTATCAATATTTTTTCACCTTAAAAATAATGATAAATGTTCTAAGTATCAATTGTTAATGTTTTTATCACACTACACCGGCAACAACTATTAAGATTTTTTTTTAAAGTTATAATTTAAATCTTAGTTTTATCAAACTTCTAACATGCATAGATATTAATAAAGCCTTCGTCTTTCCAGGACGTGGCGGTCGCGGCGGCCATGGAATGCCCCCAAATGGTCCTCCCGGAGGTATGCACCCAGGTGCAGGCCCAACTGGAAACCGACCACCACCATCTCATGCTGCGTCATCTGCACCTCCTGTACAGACCCAATCTCAACCTTCATTCAAAAGAGGTGGTGGCCCACAACACAGCAATGCTGGAGGACCACCAAAGAGGCCAAGGTATTTCATTTGAATTCTGTTTTCATGAGGCTATTAAAACTGATATAAACTGCATGTGACAAAAGTGGTATATCAATATATTTTTTTCTAGATTTGATGGTCCTCGTGGTGGTGGTGGAAGGCTTCCTCCAACTGGTGGTTATCAACAAGCAGCCCCTCAACACAACACACCACAGCAAGCAAATGGCTATGGACCATCGTATGTTCTAAAAGTTTTTCGTTATTTTGATTAGGAATACTTGTAACTAAATGATGAACCAGAAAACGATAGGAATGTGCCGTCTGAAACACAAATGACGATTTTCTTTTAACTGATTATAATGTTTTTTTTTTGAAAATGAATAAAAAATATAATATAACAATTTTCTCAGTTCAAATATTTGTTTGCAGACACACTGGATATCAACCTTATGAACCTCCTGCAGGAGATCCATATATCCAACCATCATACAACACACCCAGGTAAATAGTTTTTTTTTTTTTTTCTATCATCAGATAACTTTTATCTGAGGAATAAATATGGCCATTTGACATATTTTCTATACAAAAGCTGTCAAAACGTGAAACTTATTCGTCAGATAAAAGTTATCTGGCGATTGAAAAATCGGCCCTTAATATACTAGTAAGTTATCAGTGATGAAAAATCTATCAGATAGGAATTGCCGTCTGACACACAAATGCAGATACCATAGATTTCTGAGGAATAAAAACATATCTCAACTGGAAACTATTTATGATAAACATTACCATGACCTAAGTACCCCATGTTTTTGCAGCTCATATCAAGGCAATAGCTACTCAACTCCAGCTCCAGCCCAAACAAGCTCTGGTTACAATTCTGGCAACTATGGTGGCTCTGGATATGGTTATTCAACAGGTGGCCAAGGAGGTTACGAAAATGAAGGATACAGGTTAGTAAGCAATTTTAATTTGATATCAAGCATTATAAAAAAAATGTTGCATAAATCTTCATCAAGTGTCGACTGGCTATTTACTGTAACGATTTCGTAGCGGTGGCGGCGCTGGCGGCGCTGGCGACGCCGGCTATGGCGGCGCTGAGCCCGCTTACGGGGGAGCGGCGCCTACCTATGACTCGTACTCACAGCCGTCGTACAACTCATACCAGCAGCCACAGCCCCAGTATAACAATAACTATGGTAAGTATACGGAATATTGAATCTGAGTGGACCTAAGTCTCTAGTCTAATTACAAATATTATTTTGTACCTATCATCTTTGGTGAGCTTGAATGTGGCTATAATGGAAGTATGAAGTTTATTTTATTTATGTATGTTTATCATATTCTAGTGAATGTGATATTTCAAATAAATACAGCTAAGAGTTTTCTATAATTGTCTTACATTTTGAGCTCATCAAGGAGAGAGGTTAGTACAATTTTTAGAGGTTACTTGTATTACGATTTTTCAAATTATTTATTGTTCGAAATAAGTTAACAAAATAAGTATGTGAGACCATCAAAGACTGCCACATGCATAGTGGCAATTGGTTGGTAGGCTTGTAGATCAAATGTAGGAAATAAAAGGTAAAGATTGCGAGTATAATTTCTAGTTATTTAGTGCAAGAATGTAGCCATGAACTTATACAGAAGTGGGGGCACTTCCGCAAAACAGTATTATGGTTTGGTGTAGATGTAGTTGAAAACCGACATTAGGATATTCTGCTAAAAAGAAATGAACAAGTTGTGTTTAGTGATGGCACTGTAACACAAAATAAATTATAATCGTTTATAGTACCAATTAGCAAATTTTAAAAAAATCTTATGTTATGTCTTTTCACATTTAAGAATCAACAAACTTTCTATGAAATTCTAAACCATTGTTTGAAATTTTTTCCTTCAATTTTCATTCTAAAATATATTCTTAACTGTGAAGTGACCAGTCCAAAATGAGAACATTATGACAATTAAGATGTATGAGTAGTACTAGTAAGAAACAAGTAAATTAGTGCCATCGCTAACAATTGTTTTGTCGGAAACTGACTTGTGTGGCAATAATGTAGCTTCTTTTTTTTAGACTTGCATAAAGTGAAAAATGAAGTACATGTTCAATGAAATCATAAAAAATAGGTCTTAGCAAAAAGTACTCACAAAATGGAATAATTATTAAAACAAAATCTATGTACTACAATTAATCACAAAAGAATATTTTTATAATTCATAGTTGTCCCTTAGTGATGGATATAAAAAATTTAAAATTGTCATTGGAAATGTCACACAATTATTGTGGTCTGTGAAATTCTTATGTTATAAGAAACAACCATATCAATCCAATATGAATAAACGATAAAAAGCAAATAATTAAGTAGGCAAATGAGGATTAGTCTAAAAACCATTTAAATATAGTTCCAGTGAAACTCTGGCAGCTGCATTTCATTATGATAAGTCTAAGTTTTGACGTCTTAAGTGTCTATTATATATGTTTGCATTACAGGCAGTTGGTGATCTGTTTGACTATACAGAATATCATTTACGTCTTTATGGTACACATTCAAAATAAAGTATCTGGATCAAATTTATGAAGCTATCGGATAAACCCATATACAAATGCAGTTTGCGATGTATATACATCACGATTCTGTTAGGTGAGAGTTTGGAAAGAAAGATAAATATAATGTAAATGACTGAATGAGACCATTGAGAAGTGACAATAATAAAGATAGATTATGTTTTTTTAACTTAATGAAATAGTAATTTAGATGATTAAAATGTAAGTTATAATTTTACCATGACCATAAATAAAGTAATGAATTATAATATTCCTCATTCACCAAACATTTAATTGTAGTAACTTCTACTTTGGCTCATTTTTTTGTAAAAATGGTAAAAGTACCATGATGTTTTAGATTTAAGGACTCAATTCACAATAAAAACATAAAATATTACATAATGTGTATGCTTTATTTCAATATAATCAAGCTGTTTATGCTTGATTGCACCAGGTGTAGGAAATAAGTCACAAAATCTTGCCAATAGACACAATAATTAAACAATAGCTACATTAAAATAATGTTTCACAGGGCATTGAAATTTTAGAATGATCATTTTGAGGAAATTATATTTTTCTCAATGTGCTGATGAAGTCGCTATTTAAACAATAAAGTATTTGTCTATTAGGTTAACTTCTAAATTTTTAAATTAGTAATGAACACATACATGAGAAAAAACATTTGGTGTTTAATAGAATTGCCACAGGTAACCTGCATTTATAATGTTTGATGAAGTTTAATACTTTAGCAGGTTTGATAATTATATAGATTTTAAGAATACACATATACCAAGAACCATGGCTCTTAAGTTGTATAGTGAATACTGTATTTTATCTAGGCAGGCTTTTCTTTGTAACCTTAAGTCTACATTGCTTGTCAACATTTAAAAATGTTTTTCTAGACATATACAGAACTTTAATAACTGAAAATTTATCTCTTGCTAATTGTAAAACGTTATATGTTTTATTAGGTAAAAGGTTTTTTTTACAATGTTTCCTTTTTTAAATACAATTAATGATATTCTTTAAAGAAATGAATAACTACAATAATTCAACATCACACACCAAATCTTCAGGCATAGAAAAATGAAATTAAAATATGTAATATAACATAATGTCAAAAAGTCATGGACATAAATATCAAGGGCTTAGGTAAGAAATAAAATAATTTACGTCAAATGTACTTAAAATTATGCGTTAACTGCGCCAAATTATTATAGTCAGTGGTATACTGATACTGTAAGGAAGGTCTTTGCACATTGGCAAAAAGATATAATAAGTAACTTGATAAATATTTAATTATGAACAAGTTTACAAAAACAAGGTATCTCGTCTGCAGCATCTGAAATTTAGAGACATGCCTCTGCTTGCTTTTGTCTCCCTGCTTTGAAGATTCATTTTTATAATATGAAATTTGCATACAGGTAACATATTTTTATTAATATAACAAATTACGATTAAATGCTAGTTAACTTGTGTTTATACACTATTTTTTTATAGAAAACATTAAGTGTAAGTATAATTCGCTGACATGATTAAAGCACTTTCATTTTAGCTGCAATATTAATAAGTATGTATATATTTAAATGCCACATTAAAACAATAATTTTAAGAATATATTAAGAGCAAGTTTTTTGTAGACCGTCTGGTCCTTATTCTATATTTATAAATTGAATTCATAATGTATTTAAGTATAAGCATTAACATCGCATATCACAACGCAAACCTAAATGAAGTACCAATGTGAAAGGTCCAATGTCTAATAACGAAAGTCATGGCGAGTTCTGAATACAGAATTTTATGATAATGTTGAAAATTTTAGGAGTTCCTATGACAGGCATAATGACTTTCGGAGTGGTTACATACCCATATGTGAAGCAAAAGAATAATAATGAGTACATGGTTCTATTATCTGGTAACGTAACATAATATTTATAATTTATGTAAATAGAATAGTTAGTAAGATAAGAATGACAAAATGAACCAAAAGTACAAAATAGGAAAATTCTGCTTTAGCACAGAATAAAGTAAAATAAACATGTTGTCTCATGTACTAGCTTAATAGAAAAAATCAGTTACATACAAGTAATCAATTGTTTGAGAATTAGGCAAATTATGTAGATCTTGTTTGAATTCTCTAGCAGTTATTAAAATAAATGTCTAAATACATAATATATTAATCTACATTTATCGTTTTTCAGAAATGGGATAAAAAATATTCTGCTTGCTAACAATGTGATATCATTGATAATAACTATACAGCTTTGGATATGCAAAATGGATGCACTGGAGACAAGATATCCACAGGTAATATAAAAAAACCTTATTAAATGATGTAACGGTTTACTCACGCGTATTTATCGGGGTAGCCCGACTAGTTTCGGACCCAACCGGAGTCCTTAATCATGAGCAGACGCGGCGGGATTGAGGGACTGATCGACGTCGGGCTACCCCGATAAATACGCGTGAGTAAACCGTTACATCATTTAATAATGAATCATTCTCACGACAGTTACTATAAAAAAAAAAACTTATTTCAGTTTTGATAGTCTATTTATGGAAACAATGAAGACTCATACATTTTTGAACTTTGTGTGTTCCTTAAAATGCCTTTTATACAGCATCGTCTTTTAAATAATGTCAACAAGTATGTTAACAGATTCCTGGAATATTTATTTACGGATTAGGTACTACCCATTTAATTAGTACAATAATAAATCATTTTTTTTTTGTTATTTACAGATCTGGTTGTGATTTGTGACGTGGGAAAAAAGAGCAATGAAGATGACTGCAAGGAGCAAATAAAAAAGAAAATATATCCTCTAAAGTTTATTTGTAGTTATTAATTCAAAAATCCTATCCCGCTTTCCTCACACCCATGCTTGCTGTGTAAGTGAAGTATTTTTATGTATAATGCAAGTGTTAATTATAAACCATCCTTAGCAGTCAACTTTCTGAAACAGTTTAATTGTATCAAATCAAATTGAAATATTCAAGCTTTAAAATTATCACATAAACATGAAAAACCATTTTACAGAGGTGGTCAATTAAAGTAAATTCTCATCTCATTATGGACCCTAATGGGCACAGCAAAATTAGGAGAGGAGGAATATACTAATTATTATATTAAAATGTCCTAAAATTATTTTATACTAGCAGTGACCCGTGACCTCGTCCACGTGGTTAGAAAATATAAACATCAGTTTAGTTCTTTACGAAATTTCTACCCGTATTTTTAGTATATTTCGTTACTGCTTTGCTCCTATTATTCACAGAATAATGGTAGATATATAATATCCTATAGCAATTCTACTATCCTCAAAGCAATGATACTATTTAACACTGACATCATTTTTCAAATCTACCAGTACCTAGTTCTTGTTTTTACTCTTACTCTACACTCCACTCTGTTACTTTTACTCCATGTACTGCACTCTGTTAACAATCTACTCTTTATCCTTCGGTGCCGATGACGCGGACGCCGGACGGTGTAAACGCCGACCACGCAATGATTTTCAAAACACGTGATGTCTTTTTATTTCAATGTCCAAATTATCATTTTAAAAAGTTCAATAATGGTATTGAAGCAGTCTAAAATACGAAGTCATTTTTTTTTCATAAGAATTAATACCAAAGAATAAAATAATTAAAGATTACAAATTATGACTAAATGTTGGTACAAGTGGTTAGATATGTACCCTCGCGGACAAGATATTAAAGAGACCTACACACCCGTAATACTTCAATTTGTTCTATTGGCAGTAGTTTTAGCAGCGTGTAATATTATACGTAGAAATAGGTTTTCGATTTGACACCTTGTGTTAGAAATCGCCCTTTTCTTACGGAACCCTAATATTTGAAAAACAATTATAGCCTATATTCACCGGGGATAATGTAGATGCTCTTCTCAAAAGTGAAAGGATTTTTTAAATCGGTCAAGTAGTTTCGAAGCCAACTTACTCGTGTCTAACAAAAATCCTTCCTCTTACACTGTCAGATTTTTTCGAGTCAGAAGATCTATAGAAGATTCAAGACTTCTTTTTTGATGTCCGTATGGATTGAGGAGCCACTTTCGATTTAAAAAGGAAGCTCGCCCCCTTATTTAGTAGGAAAGTAAATAATTTTGTAGACCGAATTCTGAAATTTGTAGTATAATATGTCTAAAGTTATGTAACTGTGAATGTGGCTCCTCAATCCAAACATCTGAATTGAGGAGCCACCTGAAACACGGAAAGTATTCCATGTATATTTTTGAAAATTTTGTATCATTTAGTAGCAATTGTGTATAGTGTCTACTAAAAATTTGAGCCCAGTACTGTTTGTATTCAAGAATATACAATACTTTTAATGTGGCTCCTCGATCTATACACAAGAGCATGAATTGCCATGAAAGTTATTGGTCAATTTATATTCCACTCTAAAGACATTTAGTAGTAAGTGTGTTCGAATTTGTAGTATATGGACAAAGTAGTAGACTGAGCGAATTTAATAAATAAATGCATTTCATTTGGCTCCTCAATCGTGACGTCTGCATAATAAATAATTGACTGTACCTACCTGAGATCAAAACGGAATAAAATACCAGAGACACTAACATTTAGTATAAACGGTCTACTAAATACATATGCACAGATCAACATTGTATATGTTCGGTATCTGAAAAACAAATCACTTCTAAATATTCCTTACGAATTCGCTATTTAGGGTGACCATGTTATATGAATTAAACTAGGATGATTCATTTTTGAAATTAAATTTTTCGACAATATTCGGTACAAAGATTCTTCATAGGTTTAGGATATTTAGTATCTAGTCAATTTCGACATAAGTTAAAGAATGAATTAATATTGGTTGGTCGGTGCTTTTATGAATTTTACACATGGGGGTGACAGTACAGTACTTTGAGGACAAGAAAACAAAATGTATGGAAAGTGGTGCCATCTATGCCACAGGGCAAGTCAACTAAGGTATAATATTCCCTTAAATATTACTAGATGCCGCTACAGTAACTGCTTTCTTCAAAATGTTATTCTTTTAATAATTTAATAAATATTATTTAATAAAAAGTAAACTAAAAAAAATTAAAAAAAAACTGAATCGCCTTTTCGGTCTTCAATTAATCTTATACGCAATTTTTATTTTGCTAATGACATGACAGCACTGATATGTTTTGAAAACTTTTCACTCAACGTTCGTTTCTTGTGCCGTGAGTTTACCAAGTTTTATTTTCGACTTATTTGCCTATTATTGACCATCACGTGTTTTCTGGACCTCGAAACTGCTTCCTACGTATTTACTTGGCTTCTCGTGAACAGATACCGACGAATATATTTATTTCTCTTGACCCTGGCATCGTTTAATGGACTACGACGTGTGTTTACATTACTTGATTTAAAAATTTGGCTGCGTTTTTTACGGATTACGATGGCGAGATTACCGAAATACTCTCGCACTCATTGCTATTTTGGATGTGAAGAAGGAGGTAAGATGATTATTGATGATAGAATAAGTGATCTTATTGTAGGAACGATCCGATCTAAGTTTGTACTATTATATATCACTATATTTTTAAAACATAAATTTCACAACCTGCAATTAACTCATTCTTTCTAATTTCAGGTACATTACATCATTTTCCTAAGCCAGACTGTTATAAAGAAAGGTTTGAGATCTGGAAACAAGTTTTAGACGATGATATTATAATGAAAGGAGATACATACATCTACAACCAAATAAGACTATAAACATTTTGAGAAATACTACATAGGTAAAGGAACGGTATTAACGAGAAATGCAGTGCCAACCTTTTACACCAGCCTTATCCCATCAGGTAAATAAATATATTTGCATATTATAACATCCAATTTACATGTAAACAAATATGCAATTAACATTTTGGCAGATGTCTATTAAATGTATGAAATAACTGTGAAATCTGCCCCTAAGATGAACCACAGACCAACAAGTGCTGTTTCAATTTTATTTTCTGTCACCTAATCATCGCAAATGAAGTGTATTAACTGTCCTGTTGGTCTAGTGGCTAGTGTCTTTTAGTGCTATGCCAGAGGTTTTTGGTTTGATTCCCAATCAGGAGAAATATTTGTGTGATGAGCATCATCATTTTGTTCTGTGTCTGGGTGTAAATTATTTCTATATTTAGAAAGTATGTTTATCAGCTGTCTAGTATCCATAACACAAGTTCTGCTTAGCTTGGGACGAGACAACATTGTTTGATAGTTGTGAAATGTTATAATTATGTTAAAATACTTCTAAGTAGTCTTTTGTAGAATTGCACAATTATATTAATAGGTTTTAAAGTATGTGCTAAGTCTTTTCTAACAAGATTATTGCTACTTTCTAGATACCACCAGCTCATCTGCAGTTGCAGAAGTATCAGTTGAACCAGTCGCTTCAGTTTCAATGTTGGAGGATAAGGAAAAGGACATGGAGCAAACATTTGTAGAAGGTATGTTGCAACTCATAATGAAAATCAGTTAAATGTTTTGATTATAAGTATTTTTTATCCATATAAATCATACATATATACTTTTTCTTGTGAATACATCATATATATATTTTGAAATTGATTATATATATATTTTGCATAGGAACATAAATAACCACAAACATTAATGATGTATATATATATTTTTTTGTTTCAGAATGCAACATATTACTAGCTGAGTGTGAAGAAACTGTAGATTTATTGCTGATTTTTGATAAATTATTTGATTCATTTAATGGCCACTCACACCGTGATACAGCAAAAATACTCAAGGGATGTCTTAAAAACAAATCACCACATTTCCCATTCTGGGCAGAAATTAAACCTGTTTTTAAATCAATAGAATTTGAAAAAATTGTAAAAAGTCAAGATGGGTCTCAAACAGTTAAATATGATGATTTATAAAATCTGATGATTTAGATTCTGATTTTGCAGTTGATTCCTTAATTTCAACAATGAGTCAAATTATTTTTAGTAATTTGATTTTGCATTCGGAAGCGAAGAAATATGTACCCTGGATATATAATAAAAAACTAAATCTAATATATTTAAAAATTGTAATTGTATTGTTGATTTACTTCAACAAGAAATTGATCCTAATGCATTTAATTACATGATTGATTATACAAAAAAATCACATGTGATTCATTTATTAAATTACTTAATGAAATATATTTTATGATTGAGACTTGATCGCCCGAAATAATAAACTTAAAAAAATAATAATTGTGTTTTTTATAAATTGCAGATGTGATTTTTCAATTATTCAATGCGATGAACATAAATTGATTTTAACGAATTATTTAATTAATTTGTTCATCAACTTAATTGTAAATAGTTGGTGTACGGGTGTAAATAGAATTTTAACAGGAAAAATTGCTGATTTTGATAATAACGATACTTAAATTACAAGCATACAATTTCTATAAAATTCATAAAAAAAGGAAATAATGTGAATGATATTTAAAACCTTATTGTTAATTAAATGATTTGATTGATTTAAATCATGTGATTTTTGATGGGTGGCCATTTCCAACCATCTACTTTATTTACATCGATAAATAAAATAGAAGGTTCTCAATTATACCCTTAATAATTTAAAAATGGTTTCTATTAATGTGAATTAATTGGTGATTGTAATAAACCATAAGTGTATTATGAATGTTAGCCAATGAAATTAAACCATATTACGATTTTATTACAGAATAATTTTTCTACAGAAAATCATATTACTTAGTAAATTATAATAGTAAAAATGTGTCAAAGTAAAAGTGGTTTAATTTCAATACGTTGTAGACGTTAATTAATAAATTGTATAAATTATCCGTATTTATAAATAAAGAAAAATCTTTATATTTTTGTTGCATTCTTTTTTCTCTTTAGTACATTTTATACACGGCAAAAATGCTGTACTATGCGTAACTACCTATAGCAACCTATAGATATTATGTAGATGAGTGCATACATACATATAGCTATAGATCGCTTCACAGACGCTATCGCCATCTAGTTTACAGGGCAAGTAGTGAAAAAAAGAACTGATCTGTCAGTGTCTCATCTATACCAGTATTATATGTATTATCTATGATTTTACAGTATCATAGTCATCATAACAAAACGTCTCATCATTCGCTGGGTAGTGACATTTATAGTGACCCATTCCAGCTTCGCTAATCGCAGGGATAAATTCTATAACGCCTATTAAAGTATATAAGCTACTTGAAATCATTATAGTTTCTGGTACCTCGTTTACTCTAAACCTCGTAGAAACATTTAGTTCAAATGACACTGTTTTTGATACAGTATATTTACACACTGTTTGGTGGTTACAAGATGTGCAAACGTTATTTTCTTCTACAATACAAATTGCATCTTCTAAACTTTGGATTCCAAAAACAGAAATTATATTCAGATTTAAAGGCAAAAAAGCGATCTGTCTAGATATTGGGGTAAATTCGCATGAATCATTAGTACACTTCTTATTCCAAATTGCACTAAAACAATACTTCAAAGCTATATGTTCAAAAATGAAGGACACATTGCAAGCAAATTCACAGCGGCTGTCTCTTCTATCAAAATACAGCACGCCGATTTCCGATCTCATTCTGTATATATCAAAGTCACTAGAACCAGGATCTGATAAAAGTTTAATATATTGAGGAATTAAATCGTCAGAATATGTGTTTATTATTGCTTGAAAATTTCTATTGAAATGAAACTACTTTTACGGATTTTATCGCGGTTTTAATTTTAGATTTTAGTTCCCGACGTTTCGAAACCTTTGCAGGTATCATGGTCACGGGCAGACTGAGATGGTGTTCGTCTTGACAGAAGATGTTGCTCGTTCTACCTTCATATTTTAATTAATTATTTGTGGTCCGACCTACGCAGTATGAGCTCACTGTGTCTTGATGTCTTGCAGCGCTGCTCTTGGGTTTGGCCTTGAGTTTATTTATTATTTATTATAAATAATTAATTAAAATATGAAGGTAGAACGAGCAACATCTTCTGTCAAGACGAACACCATCTCAGTCTGCCCGTGACCATGATACCTGCAAAGGTTTCGAAACGTCGGGAACTAAAATCTAAAATTAAAACCGCGATAAAATCCGTAAAAGTAGTTTCATTTCAATGTCTAACATTCGCGTAAACCTAAGAAACCACTATGTAACCCAGTACGGACTGGACATAGCAAACAAAATACGCCGGTTGGAAGATCTCAAGACTAAGCGCGCAAGATATACAACATCTTTAGCATTCTTGAAGAGATGCCGTGACCACAATCTCATCCCAACGTGTCTCAAGATATCACCTAAGAAAGACATACGAGGGAGCGCCAAGATCCTCCATCAGGCAAGCAAAAAGTTACTCGTCCTAAAAATTCATGAAACTCGTTCCGACCTACAAAATTTAAACAAAACCGTTGAGATCGTGACTAATGATTTGAAAACAGTTTTATCAACTTTCGATTTTAATACATGCTTCGAAAAACTAAACAAGCGCGAAAACACCAAATATCTCGAAAGCAAAAAAAACTGGAAGATATCACCTACTTGGGATCCAATAATAAATAAACTCAAGGCCAAACCCAAGAGCAGCGCTGCAAGACATCAAGACACAGTGAGCTCATACTGCGTAGGTCGGACCACAAATAATTAATTAAAATATGAAGGTAGAACGAGCAACATCTTCTGTCAAGACGAACACCATCTCAGTCTGCCCGTGACCATGATACCTGCAAAGGTTTCGAAACGTCGGGAACTAAAATCTAAAATTAAAACCGCGATAAAATCCGTAAAAGTAGTTTCATTTCAATGTCTAACATTCGCGTAAACCTAAGAAACCACTATGAAAATTTCTACTTTGAATATATGCCACACCTAAAAAATGCATGACTGAATCAAAGCAACACGTGTTTTGCAAACCCACTGTAGTGGAACTTTTGCCGATAGTTACAGCATCGCATAAATTGCCATTTTTTACAAATTTGATTTTTAATTTTGTTGATATCACATTAGTTTCTGCTTCACCTCTCCAATTTTCGACGAAGGAAGGACGATCAGAAAATATTGATTCAGTAGTAAATGACCGATTAATTTTCTTTGATCTCAAAGACTTTGATATTTTTCTTTTTTTCACCTCCGTTTGAGATTTTGTAAGTGAATGCTTCCTTTTTCGAGGGCGTTTAGTATCTTTATTCTGTGTATCATTAACAAGATCACTTGTAGCAAGTGCAATTTCTGTATTCAAGTAATTAGAATGTATTTTTACAAATTCATCAATTCGGTACTTTATAAATTTTGTTTTGAAAAGCAATTGTTTCAAAGTTTTGAAGTAGCTCTCAATTCCTGACGATGATGGAGCAGTATTATCAATTTTGAAAAATGGACATAGCAGATTAGACCACAATGGAAGTTTCCCAAGAATTCTTCTAAATTCAGGTATAAATGGTGGATAAAAATATACATTTTTATTGATTTCTTTAATACTCATTGATTTTTGTCGCAACTGAGCTATTTTATCATCCAACCAAACAAAAAAATCAATATCCGCAGTATGATATTCTTCAGTTTTGTAAATTAATTGGTCGTTATCCATACAGCTGAGTTTCACCGTATGATCTAAGTCAATATTTTTCAATCGCGCCATAAGCCTGCTTAAGGAGGTTTGACAATCGGAACATGTACTGGTAGTCAAATCATCATCGTATTGACAAAGGCAAACCCTAATCATATCCAAGATGACTTCTTTTGCGATTTCAAAATCTTCACAGTTTTTTAAAAACATAATGCAGCGAATATAAAAATATTTTATGCGTGGATCTACATCATTAAAACATTTTAGGTTGTGCAAAGTTTTTATGAAATGACTAGAGTCCAGTCTGATAAAAGTAGAGGGGACGTCTGAAGTCTCTCCTTCTAAAATTGAAAATAGGTTCTTTATATACTCTTTTGTACTGCTAAACACCGTAAAAGCTTCAGTACTAGCGGCAACCAGGGCAGAAGAATCGTCAGAAATAATTTCGTGAGGTGTTCTATGAATTGAACGTTTCC
This sequence comes from Trichoplusia ni, assembly GCF_003590095.1. Lineage (NCBI taxonomy): Eukaryota > Metazoa > Arthropoda > Insecta > Lepidoptera > Noctuidae > Trichoplusia > Trichoplusia ni. Next base: position 5,094,558 of record NC_039481.1, read on the forward strand.
ATTGATTTAGCCAATATAATATAGATTGCTTGCCGTGTGCATCGGTGACCATTTGTAATACGGGCACAGATTTTAATTTAAGATTTCCTGTTATAAGACCTGCATACAGAAATAGTCTTTTGGTGATCTTTGTTCCATCAGCGAGGCGCATAGTTTGAAAAAATGAGCCAGTAGCGTCGATTGTAAGAGTAACTCTTTCAAATTTCCGTAGATACTGGTTATAATAATCAATTTGTTCTTCGCTCCAATAATAAACAAAGAAGTCAGGGTGTACGCTAAGACTGCGGATTATATTTTAATGTGTACTTTTCGCCATAGCCAATAAAGATATAATCGGATTAGAATCAAACCACTGTCCTTTCCGGACCTCAGATTTTATTTGACGTAAAGCAGCAAGAGAAGGCAACGCTGGTGTACTTGAAACCTCATTTTCATCTTTTTTATCGCCTATGATCGTTGAGGCTAACTCATTATGAACTACTATTGCAGATTTGTACTTTAATATTTTTGCTAATTGTTGTCTTTTATAGGGCGTTAATTTAAATTTCTTTTTTGGGTTATGTTTGATATTTTTATCTATATTGGTAATTTTACAGAAATTGTGTGTATTTTGTCTGTAGTTGCATAACTTTTTATCTGAACGCATACCGTACACTGGGAACAATTACCTTTCACAAAGATTTTATTTTTAACAACCTTTTCGCGCTTTAAGGTCCAAGTGCAAGGTAACTTTGTATATTTATAAATGTTTTCCTTCAACAAATTACTCCATTTGAACTTTGGCATTGTCCTGTATTTCTTATAGGTGTTAGTGCCTGTTCTTCTCTGGTATGCATATAGAGGCTGAATTTTTTTCCAGTCATACAAGTCCATTTCATATGAAAATGTTTTTGTTTCTTTTTGTTTACTGTTCTCTAAATCAAAATCGTTATCTTCAAATGATGCGTTTGTTAGACAACTGCTATTACTAGCACTATTAATAGTATGGCTTTCACCAGTTGTCTGTTTCACAAGAAGTGAATCGTGATTTTGAAAAAAAATGTGACGGTTGCGTTTCAATGATATAAACAAAGCTAATGGGGACATTTTAAAATTAAGTTCTTTAGAGATGGTTAAGAAAATTCGATCACTACTTTTAATGTTGGAATTTTGTAGTATCTCAGCATATTTAGTAAAAACTTGTTTTTGATCTTCAAGATCTACCTTTGATTTACGACCTTTCGGCATAATAGTTCTGAAACAATGACATTCCTAACATAACTTATACTATTATTTATAAAGTTAACTAATAATAATTGATAGAATATAGGTACAATATTCCCAACAGGAAATCAAAGTGAAGTTATCAGTCACTTATTATGCACTATTGCAGCAGCAAATAGTATCCTCACAAGTCAACAATTATGACGTGATGAATATTAATATAGTTTAGGAACAGAAATTAAACTTAAATATGTGCGCAAACAAGTGAGCTCCGTCGTTAATGAATGTCAGATTACTAAATAAATATGAGGGTAGATACTTTCGACAATAATTTTCAGTTACCCTCAAATGAGATAAATAAATTAAATTGGATTAACTTAGGAATAATCTTTGTACCGAATATTGTCGAAAAATTTAATTTCAAAAATGAATCATCCTAGTTTAATTCATATAACATGGTCACCCTAAATAGCGAATTCGTAAGGAATATTTAGAAGTGATTTGTTTTTCAGATACCGAACATATACAATGTTGATCTGTGCATATGTATTTAGTAGACCGTTTATACTAAATGTTAGTGTCTCTGGTATTTTATTCCGTTTTGATCTCAGGCAGGTACAGTCAATTATTTATTATGCAGACGTCACGATTGAGGAGCCAAATGAAATGCATTTATTTATTAAATTCGCTCAGTCTACTACTTTGTCCATATACTACAAATTCGAACACACTTACTACTAAATGTCTTTAGAGTGGAATATAAATTGACCAATAACTTTCATGGCAATTCATGCTCTTGTGTATAGATCGAGGAGCCACATTAAAAGTATTGTATATTCTTGAATACAAACAGTACTGGGCTCAAATTTTTAGTAGACACTATACACAATTGCTACTAAATGATACAAAATTTTCAAAAATATACATGGAATACTTTCCGTGTTTCAGGTGGCTCCTCAATTCAGATGTTTGGATTGAGGAGCCACATTCACAGTTACATAACTTTAGACATATTATACTACAAATTTCAGAATTCGGTCTACAAAATTATTTACTTTCCTACTAAATAAGGGGGCGAGCTTCCTTTTTAAATCGAAAGTGGCTCCTCAATCCATACGGACATCTTTTTTGACATCTTTGATGGCTGTCAGAAATCTTTCACTTAAACGATGATTCGATGTCTCTTACGGAGAAAAATTAACAAAGAATCAAGTACTAGGCTACTAGGGTGAAACCGCGTAAAACAGAAATGCTTAAACACAATTATTATATGAACAGCATGGACATTTCCATTCGTATTATAATCCTCATATTTAACGTTTATAATATTAGCAGGGAAAACATATGAATCTGTATACGGTTGCAGGTTTAAGACGATACAGCTTACTTGACCTGTAGTACTTGTACAACGGACATGTAAATACTGATACATTGATTATTTATACGGTAAAATAAAACAAGAAAATAGATTTTTTTTATATTATATTAAACATAAGTCTAAGCCTGCGCCTCAGGCAGGGTGGTGATGATATCCGAGTCACCAGGGTCGGTGATGGCGAGTGTGCATACCCTGTAGTACTTTCCGCAAGCCGTGCCCAACTCAATGTTGTTTCCACTGTAATGGTGGACTCCGGTTTTGGCCAGTAACGCGTAGTACTCAATCTCAGATTTCCTGTAAAATTTAAATAAAATTATTATTAGCTTAAAGCAATTTAAAAACATTACGTAAAATGTTACTGCATAAAAACTATTAAGGATGATTCTCATTACAGCGGGCCTTGCCAAGGCCGGGGCGTGGACGAGCCGAGATCGTGCAACAAAAGTAGCATTAGTTCGAGGGGGCCCGGACGGGACACGGATAATGCACTGTGAAAATATGTAACAGACTAAAACCGTGCCCCAACACGGGCACGACCCGCTCGAATGAGAATCAAATAGCGATTAAAATATAAATAGCTGTGGTTGAAGTCATTGGGTCAAACCCACTGTACGATGCGTGTCGATCCCATGTAAGACCAGAGTTTGTGTGGTCCATCAATGCTAGTGTTGAATCTACGTCTATGTATGTAGCTCATTTGCAAAATGACTACAGGTAGCAAAATGTCCCCTTCCTCTAGCGTCAAGAGCCAGTAGGTGTACAATACAGAGAGGTACTGATAATTAATGTTTATCATTAAAATATGGGTTAAGTTTAATTTTGTAGAATTAAGATTTATGTAAATTGATATCTTGATTGACCGTAAATATGACAAACTTCAGAATTAGACATGTAATTCACTTACCCATCAAAGTTCAGCAAATGGATTAAGACTACTCCATAGGTTTCCCATGTGCAACATGAATATCAGCCATGATATTTTAATTTCTCTAATAGGACTCAGGAAAATTAAATCAAACGCAAAACAGGAAAACTAGAAAAAAAAGTTTTCTTCCAGACCTTCATTTTGGCTTCTAATGTTAATGTCCAATCATTATTTTCATTTATAATTGATATACAGGACTGTTTCATGAAACACAGTGAGGGAATCCATACTTCTTTGTCCTAAGACTCCATATGCATCCCTTTGACAAATATATTGGGAAACTCTACTTCTCAGTAGTCTCACCTTAGAGGAGGAGCATTCTTGGCAATGATGACCAGCTTAGCTTTGCCCTGACGAAGGGTCTTCAATGTCTGTTTGTATCCTAGACAGTATTTGCCTGATTTCATAACCAAGGCAAGACGCGAGTTGATAGACTCAATAGTCTTTTTCTGAAACCAGAACAAACAAAAATAAATAAAATTGTTTATAAAAAAAAAAACAATTACTAGTTCATATTGGCATTCAAGCCTAGCGACCGAGACTCACTTAATTTAAACATAGACCAGTTCACGACTGATGCAAGAATATGTAATGTTGAGGATCACATATATCACGCCACACTATGAGCAAGCTTTTGTCAAAATTGCTCGAGTTTGTAGACAAATTACCGATGAGCATAACCTAAATGTTTGATACTTTCTCAACCTTACAAATTACGGAATAAGCAAGCCTATCTTGTATCACATAATTTTGGACTTTAGATAATTAAGATTATTTAATAATTAAGAATTAAATAACCCTTCTTAGTCCAAATAAAATAATACAACACGTGTACGAACGAACACTAACCTGTTTCTTGGCGGCAACCATTGTGGAGGTTGATTTTACCACGAATTACTGAAATTGAAATGCCAAAGTTAATTAACTGTTAAAGTTTATTTTTCGCAAGAACACCAACGAGATTTGTTAAGTTAGAAAATAAAAAGCAAAGTATTCAGAACGTTACACACCTTCCGTAGGAACACGTTGGAAAAGAAAAGGAAGTTCAGTCGGTATCAATCGCTCAAGTTCACTCACCTACCGAAGACCGAAGATCATTCAGAAATAAAGAATGAATGAATTGTAATGTTACTAATTGTCTATGTGCACGACTACACGAAATATATGGATGGAATCCTTAGCATAAAATTAAAAAAGTATAAGCACAGACCTTTATTAGGTACATTACGCTACGATAGTTAAAGGTTTGGTTGAAAGGACTTACATACATGTTGATGTTAGGTGTGATGGAGACTACTTTTACGACATTATATTACTCAAAATATTACAGTCTAAAGTCAGTCTGAAGAAAGTCTGTGCAAGTATACAGTTCACTACAGTTCACTATTGCAACCTAAACGGAAATATTATATTAATATTTAGTCCTTTCATTCAACACGTCGTTAAAGCCTCGCTTTAAATTACTGCAACAAAATCTTTATCTTGTGTACATGAAAAGGGATACTAAAGGAGTACTACTTTCGTTCATATTAGTTTTCATAGCTATTTATAATTAATTTTATTTTCCTAAAGACGTCGAAGCTTACATACATCTCTATTACGTTCTCTTTATTACGACATATTTTCTCTATTACGTCTAAGTAGCCGGCAAATTCCGTCAAGTCTATGAATTTGTAAATATTTGACTTTGCGGTGACAAGTTCTACAACTGACAACGTCATCCAGAAAACGTCAGCGATCGGCTACTGATGAAGTGTGGAGCTGGCGTACAGTGTAGTGCTATTATATTGCTAGATTTGTTATAAAAATTAACTTAATTTTGCAGTAAAGAAACTTAGAGTTCTTAATTTTTCACAGCTGAGCTTATATAGATACATATAATATATAGACAGACAATTGCATTGCATAAAAATATTATTGAAATCAAACTTTACGATGGCTGAAAAAAGTGCTAGTAAAGCTAAAAAATCGGGTCCTTCGGGAATTGCAAAATTATACCTTTTAGCATATAACGGTATACAAACTTTAGGGTAAGTTAAAGCTTAAATACCGGCCAGAAACACTCATGTGACTAACTATAGTTTTTGGAGTTTTAAAATATGTATTGGTACCTAATAGTGAATTCAAGTGAAAGTGAAAGCTTTATAATACATTATTTTTGCATTATCTATTATTGTATTAACTCTGGAAAACTAATATAAAATTTAAAAGTAAATCATATCAACTTGGCACCTAAGTTTTGTTAGTGAAGGGAAATTTTCCAAAATTGATAGTATTATTCAACTCACTTGTGTTGGTTTTTATACACATACTGTATTTTAGTGTATTACTAAATCTGTAAACTTGACGTTTTAATTTATAAGGTAACAGAATGATCAGTAATATCTAAATAGAAATATTGTAATATGAATAAAAAAAAACCAATATTCTTTAAATACATAAGCTTGAACCCCAAAAAAAGCTATGAATAAAGCTGCCTAGCTATATATATTTGTGATTATAAAAATTAGGCTACTCTCTATAATAATAATGTGCCTGTATTGTTTCAGATGGTCATACATGCTCCTACAAACATTAACACACTTCTTAGACCGTGGATCATTGGAAACATTTTGGCCTTTAATTAAACCAACTGTTGTCATTTTCCAAAATGCTGCAGTACTTGAGGTAAATGAATGGTATTATTTTATGTATATACTACTTTAAAAACCAGAATTGCAGCAAATCTTAAGATATTCTAGTGAAACCAAGGATTTATTAAGTGCCATTGGCAAGTCGTAGGTTGCCTTGACATCAATTGACGTTAACCAAATAAAATAATTCCCATTTCAGATACCATTACCATCTTGTGAACTAGGTGAACCTAAAGATTTAACGATATTCGGGGTTTTACAGTAACATAGGTATATGCTGTCTCTGATGTTTTAAATATAATAGAAACAGAAGACATGTCACTTAAGACTTGACTTATTTTATGGTTCTAGTGCCTGAGTATAATACTATATGAGACTCGGCTATGCTCTTGTATTACTATGAGTATTGCGGGATATGAATTTAAGAGGCAATACAATGATTTAATCAATGGAAATCTATGTAAGATGAAATTAATGAAGAGATTCTATTATATCATAAATAACAGAAGCTTCAGTAAGCCTGTAAAACCTTACAGAACCATCTATTGTGCAAACTATTCCTAATAATTATGTAGTTTCGAATAGTTTTTTTTAAAGAATTAAGCATGTACATTATTGTACAACAATTAAACAAATCAATTCATTTTTCGCTAGACGAACTGTGCTACGTGACGCGAGTTCAATACCCTCCTAGGAAAAGCGTTTGTGTAACCCATGAATGCTTGTTGTGAGTCTGCAACAAATCAAAAAACGACGAATGAAACGACTTTATTATGCACTTTTTGACGTAATGCGGAAAAGATCTTTTTTGTTTTACCTGTCTCATGGTCGTTTCTGCAATCAGGCAGTTTAATTTGATCTGCAATGTTGTCTTTTGTTTATGTTTTCTAAATTATTCTACTAAGTAGAGCTTGTGTCATATGCTTATGTACAGTATCTGCATACAGTGTAAATGTGTATAAGCCACCAAGCTAGGGTAGCTAGGTAAGCGACTAATAACAATCGTTTGAGTCTCTGTTATGAATCTCTCTTTGTTATAAGTCTAAGTTTTTGAATTGTCGGTCTTGAAAAAGAAAACATTAGATGTTGCTAGGTGACGACTCTAATCGATCTTGCTTTCTTCTACTGTTTTAAATCAAATCAAAATCGTTTATTGCAATCCATAATGTAGGTACAAGTGGTGGTAAAGATAAAATTTGGAAACAATTATGTTGTAAGGGTATGTTGTAAGGCTCATTGTGCTGAATAAGACTGACATTTGACGAGTAAAATAGGTATTTAGTAAAATATCGTTTTGCGTCGTTTATGGAAAACCATGATTAAATTTATTAACAATAAAATCTATGAGAAAATGCCATGACTTCTAAAAAACACGAAGAATAAATAAAAATATCATTGTAATTTGAAGTGATATGGTTGTAAAATTTACGCAGGCATTGTTTATTGTATAAAATTTGAACATATCAATTTAAATGACCGCAAGTAATAGGAAATTTCTAACTTATCAACTAAGCTCGACCATTTGGTCACGACAATTTTTTTCTTTACAATAACGCTGTATTTCACCAAATATAATTTAAGTCCTTCATGAACACTATAAAAATCTTGTATTCAATGTTAACTTGTATCGCCTCTTAACCTTCACTTATCAATTAAGTACCTATACAAGTACTAAATGTATTCATTTCGGGATCTTTTGTCACCGGTCAAGGTAAGCTAAATTCGCGTTTACTATGCCTACGCCTACTACTAGCGTATAAAATTACTTGTCATTTGTACATTTATTTATGTACTACGTATGGAATAGCTACATCGAAATTGATTAAGGAGTTGAAAAAGAATCACAAATACAATTTATATGCCGTTGACAGTTATAGTTTATGCGTTTACCTTGCTGTGTATGTTGAGAAGTATAACAATTACTTTTTAAATGCTAACACCGCATGTGTTAATTCAGTTAATTGCATGTATCCTTATATATATATACATATTATAAAACAAAGTCCCCCGCCGCGTCTGTCTGTCTGTCTGTTCGCGATAAACTAGAAAAGTACTGAACGGATTTTTATGCGGTTTTCAACAATAGATAGAGCAATTCTTGAGGAAGGTTTTAGTGTATAATAAGTTTAGGTTTTGTGTAAACTGACGATATTACAACGATATTAGTTAAACATGTCGGAAAAAATTAAGCCATTCGAGAGCTTTCCTCGAGAACGCTGCCAAAACCTTTTGAGTTACAACAAAACAATGTATGGCGGGTTTGTACCTCTTTAATAGATCTACAAAAAAGTCTGCGGTGGTATACGTCTATCTTCCAAGGATAACCCACAATAACCATTTTTATGTGTTTTCTTAATACAGTAAAATTATGGGTTATTTACGAACCTATTTTTAACAATACAGTATTAATCCTTATCCAAATAAATAAGTTAAATATATTATGCATGTAATATAGAACAAAATTGCCATTTACACTACACCAAAAAAGTTAATAGGTAATGAGTTATCGTAATATTAAAATCTCCGCGCGAGAATTAAAAATCGATGAAACGTAGCGAAGATATCGTTGGCATCTATATATACTAATATATAAAGCTGAAGAGTTTGTTTGTTTGTTTGTTTGAACGCGCTAATCTCAGGAACACTGGTTCAAATTGAAAAAATATTTTTGTGTTGAATAGACCATTCATCGAGGAAGGTTTTAGGCTATATATCATCACGCTGCGACCAATAGGAGCGAAGAAAAAGTCATAACTATTCTAACCACGCAGACGAAGTCGCGGGCAACAGCTAGTAATTATTAAGATGGAAAATACAAGAACCAGCCACTTCTCTTTTATTAAATCATATTTGTGCCGCAATATCCGTAATGATATAACAGTACCTGCGTCATTTATTTACTTTATTAAAGTGCTAACACATTTACTGGAAACTTGTTTGAGTTAGTAGATGAAAATAATGTGTAAGGGTATCGGTAATAAAACAGGTAGATCTGATGAATATCGTTACTTGAGTCCCCTATTGAGACGTATGTGGACGTCACTTAATATATCTAAATGAATAGGCTCGTAATCGACATATAGGCATACATATACATACGCGGCAGGCAAATAAACTCATATCCAAGAATAATATGTGCATATGTTAACCCTAGAGCGCACACGTTCACGAGTTCACTTAGTCGGCTGCTTAAAATGTTATACAGCGACCACAATATAAAATGCTATATTTTTATTTCAACACATTATAACGTTGCTAAAATCGGCTCGGCTTAGCTAGCGCGTAATTTTTATAGGTATTTAAGCATAAAAAGAAAACAAAATAGTATATTTTACAACCTCCTTTGCCGGTTGCGTCGATTGCTGAGCGCAAAAACGGTATCAGCACTCATAAACACAAAATAAATGCGATCGTATTTTGAAACAAGATTTTACGTACGATCTACGATCGTTTAATTACTTTATCTAAATAAAATCGCAATTGTATACGTGACTACTACAAGGTATTTATAATATAGTACGGATCTATTTTTCTGATAGATAATTCTTGTTTATGATGGACGTTATCGATGTATTATGACTGTGCTCGTAGTAAGTAGGTATCATACGCTATAGCCAGTTACGAAGGTGGAAGAGATATAAAATGTCTTACCTAATTAGAATATAGAAATAATGCATTGATCGAATTAGTTAGAGTAAAGGCCCAGCCTTAAGGAAAAGACGATGTTATTGGATAAACCAATAGGATTAGTTCTTTCACTCTATTCGCTTACTTTCGATGCAAAATTGGAAATGGATCAAGCCGGAGATTTTGGGTAGAATTTAATACCGCGAGTGTGCAAGTGGGACGACTCGAGTCCCTAAGGGACACTGACTTTAAACTTGGCCGAATTCCTCCCAGCAAATCAAGATATAACTTTTGTAACGACAGGATTTCTTCTTTCGTTGACAAAACTAACTGGTTTCAAACTCTCACGGCGCTCATTTTTTTAGCTCATCTCTTATCGCTTTGGTTAGATATCATCTGGGGAAGGAATCAAAATAATAAGGGCCGTTAACTGATCTTAGAGCCAACTGTGTATAGAAGTTAAAGGTTTATAAATATTTATTTCTTTACAGGTTATACACGCCGTAATAGGCCTGGTACCTTCAGGAGTGATGGTAGTATTGCCACAAGTGTACTCTCGTGTGTTCCTAGTATGTGGATGTCTGTTAGCTACACACTCGGCAACAATTAGTCCGGGTCTTCCACTGTGCATTTTGGCTTGGTCCATCACTGAAATAATAAGATATGCTTATTACACACTTAATTTAATTAACGCTGTTCCGCAAACACTGCTGTTTTTCAGGTGATCATTTTTTTATGTTATGAGAATTTATAATGAAGTAACTACCGTAACGTATTAAGAAACTTTAATGTCGGTTTAATTATCTAACTCCGTGATGTTAGTTTTAATTTTATTTTTGTTCACTGTTTCAGATATTCCACGTTCTTGATACTGTACCCGATCGGAATAACCGGCGAGTTGTTGTGCATGTACCACTCTCTCGATGAGATCGCAGAGAAGCAATTATTTACGATTTCTATGCCGAACGCGTGGAATGTAGCATTCAACTACTATTACTTCCTCGTGTTCTACATGTTCTTGTACATCCCCATCTTTCCGTTCCTATACGGCCATATGTTGGCGCAGAGAAGGAAAATGCTCGGCAAGGATGCAAAGAAACCAAATAATTATGAATATATATCTACCTCACTTATCACATTGATGAGTTATAAATGTTATAGAATCTCTACAATTACAGCATTTAGAGTATTGGTGCGTTAAGAACTTTAATGGTAATCATGAATAAAATTATTTTGCTTATTGTTACCACGCAAGGGTCACATCATGTTCATCAATAAGCAGTATAATACTCACTGTCGCACTGCGATCGAATACTTTGCATACATTATTGTAAATGGTTTGGTGTTTAACATTAAGTACATTATAATAGTTGTAACTGTGGGTTGGTTCATTGTTAATTAATTTATTCTTGGTTGTATGGGTTATGGGCAATGACATAGAAATAAATATATTTTAATTAATTTCCTATTCCTTTGTTTTATTTTTATACTGTCATTACGGATGTAAATATATATACTTCGCGGTCAGTCACTTCGCGGTCAGTCACTTCGCGGTTTGACTCCTGCAAGAACAACCAGTATTTTGTTTGTCCTGTACACCGATACTGAAAAGTAGGTCCCTGGGCAGGCGCAGATCCACCGTCGTAGGCACGGTGGGCAAAACACGAATTTACTTCTGACGTCACATTTTAAAATTCGACGAGTTCAATAGATAGTATATCGATAAGTATTCCATCCCTAATGTCAAAGTCCTGATACACAGAAAAACCACAAGCACAGATTACTAAATAGTTACTCCTCAAGGGTCATGATTGTTCATGAGTAAATTCAAAATCCGTCCTGTGTGGCCTTATTTTCTGCTGTGCTCACAACCTTTTTTGAAGGCTGGATCGGCGCCTGTCCCTGGAATGGATTATTCAGGTTTTAAATAATTTGAAGTACCTTATTTTAAATATACATAATCTCACCGGACTTATGTATACCTACTGTGTTCGTTTGCGTATAAATGGACATACGGGAAATGTGATCTCCGCTGATCTTGGCTTGTTAAGAAAACCGAAGTTTCGTCGGTCCAATGGACTTAAAGAAACATTCAGACAGATTGTCTCAATCGGGTTATTAGAATAAGCTTTGTCATGAATAGATATTAAAGATATCCTACCTAACTAAAGGCAGGAATATGACTAGGTACGATTACGAATGAAGAATATAAATATGAATACGATTATGAAAGTAATAACTTTGAATCTTTAGACAAATTATGTGATTATTTGAGAGTTGCCACTTGCAAAATATTTATGGTGACGACTTTTATCAAGGTTAACAGAAATGCATATCTTGGATATACACGATAAAAAAAAGGGCAAAGACAGAGCAGTATGAAAAATAAAGATTCCAGGCTAAAAATAAAGATGATAAAGATGAATACATTTACCTACCTACTCCTCCTCCTCTCATTGTTGTCTCGTTGCTTAGGCTCTTGATCCGGAATCTCCTGTCTCTGGAGCATTTTTTTTAATTATGTTGCTCAACTGCTGCTATCTTTGGCATGATGATGCTTTGTGTTCAGTGTAAAAAGCGACCATCTGAGTGAGCTATCACCCTTGGATCATCAAATGTTCGAGGTTAGGTCCGTCAGTAACACAGTCTAAGGGATATCGTGGAGTCAGGTGTCCGGGTTGAGGAGGTCAGTTACTAGTGCAAATAACTGATCAAGATATGGATTGTACCAGTTATTACTTTGATATAAACGGACAAGCATATTTTATTTACAATACAAGCAAATGCCGTACGAATTGTAAGTAATTAAAATACTTACTTATTAAATACCTAGTAAAATTCCACCTTCATCTATGTACGATATGACAAAAACTTAATAGATTGGCCGATGTTATTGATAATATCGACATAAACAGATTATTTGCGTGAAACTCATCAATTATGATCCATATCGGCTCTTTAATCGGCATTGATTTGTAATAAGCGCATGATAAAGCATTTTGGGACTATTCATATCTGCAACCAAGGGTGCCAATAGTCTTAATTATATTAAACGAATTCAGATTACTGCTGAAATCACAGCTAATAAGTCGTGTCGTCAATATGGATAAGAAATATACAGCTTTGTTGTTAGCTTCTTGGTGGTGGCGGCAGAAGCTAACTCTATCAATGTTAAGTCTGTTCCAACATCGCGTTTGTTGGAGCAAAGGTAAGCATAAGTTACTTTATTTTTCTGGCCCTTCATAGGCTTTTGTTACCTGGTATCACTAAACTTCTTGTTGTAAAATGTATTTTTTATTTATTTAAATGCTCACACAATAGGTGTAGGAACCTATCTACCTAATTCCGTCACACGGCATTAGCAATCCCTAAGTACCAATTTCTGTGTAAAATACAAACACTTTGACCGTCCAAATAATAATCAACATATAATGAATCAGGCATCTGTTTTTTTCTTTGTTATTCTTCTTGGTAGTAGGACACTACTTTTCTCATTACTGAGGAAAGTAACTACCACCAATATTCTTTACCACTTAGATATCACTCGCCAGGCCTGTTTTGGGTCATCCATTGTCTATTTAATTAAGTTGTACTCAAATAATTCTAACGCATTCTTGATGGTAGGTGAAGGTGTTTGGATTATCTAGAAAAATTTAGTCACATCATGTAGGTAAATGAAGTAGTGACGTCCTATCTGTTATAGATTCGAATAAATCTGAATAGGATCAAAGTTTAAGTAGGCCAATAGGCACATAGTCATGGATAACCTCTTGTTTCAGCAAAAATTGGGGTGACCTTGGTCAATCAGCCACGGTCAACGAATATGTGGACAATACTATTGAAATGATTGTGCCCTTCATCCAGAAGCATGGTTGGACCCATGGATCTGCCTGATGTCGTCGAAGGTTTCGAAGTTGTAAGTAGATACGGATACGTATACCTACACTGGACTTTCGATTTGGACTGAATTAAATTGTGATCGTGAATGTGCTATTCGTGTTTGGTATTTTCACGCTCATGTAATATTTCAAACGATATCTACAAATAGGTACGCAAAGAACTTACACAATAAAAAACGTCGCGTAGAATGGCTTAGGAGGGTGTTGTTACCAAAATCTTTCTAAAATCTAAAAATCTTTCAAAAGATTTCTACATCACTTAGAGATAAACAAAAATACTGTCTACTATTACAGTATCTGAATGTTCCCTGATATCATGAAGTATTTCAATACATCTGTGTCTTGATCTGTTTCATCTGATAAAACGATAATTTGAAAAACAAAAACAGATTTGTTTTAAATAATAATTACATTATAATAGTAATCTAATCACTCTTATCACGATTGTAGTAGCGTACAAAATCGTCTAATCCTTTTAGAAGTAATTTTCCTTTGTTTAATTTTCTTGCTTATTAATTAGTACTGGTACAGAGGCAAAACCAGGGTTGCCGATTAGGTATTGAGGTGTCTTGACGTCACGTCGATTTTATCTAACTAGACATATGTATAAAGATTTTACAGTATCTAAAGAAAAATAACCTAAGCCAATAATAAAAGTTTTAACGTTTACTCTCAACACCTCAACCTACCTATTAAATTAAACAGCTCTTAATACTTCGTGATGATACTTTCAGAGGCCCCTGTTGATCACATACAGCGCTTGGCTGAAGATCCACGATGGTTACATGACTGGTCTGGTGAACGTCTCTCGCTCCGGTAACCAGGATGTCCACTACTTCGCTAAGATGCTGCGTGTGCGTGTGCAGCTGCAGTTCACTAACCTTCAGGTATGAATTTATAAGTTCTCACTATTTCTAGTGTCTACGACTTGCACGATTGATAGAGAAAGATTATAGTATAACTTAAATTTCCGTAAATTTTGTGTGGTTTAAATTTCTTTCGCTAACTAAATTTTAGGATTGAAAGTCATTTTTAAAGCGTGTGGAAAGGATAACAACCACTTAAACAAAAAAGAAATGCTTACAGATTTTTTCCTTGTCTTTTTCAGTTCATTTACAAGTACTTGGTGAAAGTCATGAATTTGGGACCCACCGGTGGTATCATTGCCTCGCTCACCGTTTCGTGGTCATCGTGATCTGCTGCTAGACTTCAACAACGACGAAATCCAACTGCAGCAGTTCAGGCTTACCGACATTGGTTAGTTACTTATTATAATTGCTTAATAATATGAATAGTAAGTGATAGTGATGTCTGAGACATTTGAAATGAGAATTTTTATAATTGAGGGTCATTGCCCGCCCGCCAATTTAATAGGTTGTGTCCAGCAAAAGAGGTCATCATACTTATTATGATCTCAAACTTGCTATTGTCAAGTACTTACCTACTTACATCTAAGGCTGCCACTACTCCAGCGCAAAACTGTACGGGTATCTTTTTTTATTTGTGTTGATAATAAAAACAAAACGTTTTATCACTTTTGTAACTTC